>NC_056726.1:155296897-155423193 GCF_019279795.1 Protopterus annectens
AAACAAGTGAAGGGTTAGTTTAAGGCCTGTGCAACCTATCTATTCAAATTCCTGCAAAATTCTAAGTTGGTTTCCTGAGTGCTGGAAACTTATGTATCACTTCACCATAATCAGCAAAAAAAAGTTGCTTTTCTCAAACAAAAATAAAGTACCTGTACATGTGCTACTGCTTACATAATTCAAAAAACTAGTCTAGTGCCACTTATTTAGCATTAATAATTGCATTTCACTCTGCTGCTTCCTGTATATGATAACAGTCATGCTTTTTGTCTTTCCCTGCTGCTTCATGCATCTTAATACACTTTTATAGTGCTACAGCACAGCTAAACCTGCAGAGTTGTTCCATTTTTATTTGTAACTCTTACTAAATTTGACTGGCTTAATAACATTCTGGATCTGTTTTGGGATCTTAACTCTGTACGTGTATACAGATTAACTCGCGCCATTGCATGACGTGGATCTGCAACTCACTTTTCTCCCCTGCAAACTCCCAATTCCCCAGTCACTCTCTCAGAGCATTGCTTTTGTACTCTCTCTTCTCTTTCTTTTCTCCTACCCTCCGTGCCCCCTTAAACTCATATTCTTCCAGTGCATATATGACCCCCCTTACCCACACACACTCCCTCAGGCATCACATTATCTGACTATCTACTCAAAACAACTTCTAATCTCAGTCTTACCTATACCAGACACCATTCATTCCTTATAGGAAATTGTTTACCTAACTTCCCGTACCCATCTGCATTAACCTTCTCTCATACCAGCAGATCCATTCCTGTAATAAATTCTCACTGAGCTGCCTATGAGAAGTAACACTAACACCCTCACTAACTTATAACTTATCATTAATACTTTTCTAGACTTCCTTTTCTTTACTCACTCACCACTATCTGGAAGCTAGCAGATATTACTTCTATCTACCCCATAACCAATAAGCACACAATAATTGCACTACAACTGTCACTACTCCTATCTCTCTCCAGTCTATCACACATAACACCCTTTCTCTATCCAATATACAACCCCCAACAGCACTACCATTATACAAAAATGTCCTAGAATAACTCCTCCCATGTTGTCATCTCCCCATATCTATGCCAGTCCATGTAGATCCATCTATTCAAGTACACCTACCAAAAGTAATTCCTACTTTATCATAGCTCTAGGCCTAAACCCAAATGAAAAAGTTCTACTTCCAAGATTATATGAACATGTCAATAAAATTAAGCATCACAGTTCACCCATATCCTAGCCCAGCTCATCCTACACCTGCACTAGGAAATACTTCTCAGAATAGTAGCACTTCCTCCCAAACTAATCCTCAGCCAGCCCCTGGTTTCCAGCTACATCATATAAACTTACAAAGCATTTATAATAAACTCCCTGAACCGCTTTCCTGGATGACTACACACTCCCAAGATGTTTTCATGACCACTAAAACGTTGCTGCAACATGATGTAAAACTGTGGAAATACTACTACCTGGGCACAGCATTATAAGACAAGATAGGATCAGAACGAGAGCTAGTAGAGTATCAGTACTGTAAAAGCATAGTATTCAGATTTCTCTGTTCTTTCAAATTATTCCAACTTTTTCTAATTCTGAAATGTTGATAATGCTACTCAGTATATGTAAGGCTGCCAAGTATGCAACAAAGTCTGGAAGGTTTAGGATCTTTGCTTGGAAGTGTTTGTTTAGGTATTTTTATACCACAAGCAGACTTCAAATAATTTTTTCTCAGATAGATGGACAATGTTGGAGGTGTGATGGGGAAGAAAGTGGTAACTGGGAACATATATTTTGAAAGTATAATGAATTGGTAGATTTAAAAAATTCCCTACAGATTAATGTCATAAATCTTGGGTGACCAAATGACTGTAACTAAGGAAATGATTCTTTTGAGCTGAGACACATGATCTCAGTTGCCTATATATCGTAAGATCTTATTAAATGTAATTCTGTTTTTTGCCAAGAAAGCAATTACTAGAAAAGGGAAGTCAAAGTCTAAGCCAACAGTATTTGAAATATTGAATATTATAAAGGAGATAAAGAAAATGGAAGAGAGATCTTTAGAAAAGGGAAGGAGCAAATAGAAATTGTGGGAACAATACATGCAGAATAATGTTCAGGAGGAGGAGTGAGATTTAAGGAAAGGTAGAAATTTAGCAATTTATGTAAAATGATACAGATGGTAGTTATCAAGAAAGAAAATAATGTATGTAAATAGAAAATGCTAATATCGTTTATTTTCTTTTAATGTATGTTTGTTTGTCTTAATAGTAATTTAATAAAGGTGTTTTCAAAAATAAAATTTCTCAAGATAAATAACCAAAAAAATAGCCATCACAGGTATCCACCTAACGTAAACCAAAAAAACGGACTTGCTCGACGAAAGTATGATGGCACAAACCCACAAAAAACGAGTATCCACCTGAATAATACTCAGCAAGGGTTTAATAAAACAAATCCACAAAGCGTAAAAAAGACAGTATGAATTAAGCGCTTTCGTTTGGCTCCTGCCAAACTTTTTCAAAAAACAGTTATACATCACTTCCTGTTGTTTAAATAGATTAAGTCAGTGATGTAAGCAGTTGAGTTCATTCAAAAAATTAAAGAAATAACATGTCTTAAAAGCTTTTAGCAATGTAGAACCAATACATAAAAATAATACTATAACAACCAGTACAAGTACTGTCTCCGTAAGCAAAACGCTGAAATCTATCTAAACAATTACTTGTATGGCTATCACAAATCTTTGTGAAATTGTGATAAAACATCAAACTTAAATTTCTATGAAATGTGTAAAGCGTACATAAATAATACATCAAAAATACATCAAAAGAAGCAGCATGTAATCAGCATATGAAGAAAGTTTGCTCACCACTACAAATTCTTATTCAAACAAGTCCAAATTGTGTGGAATATGTGCATTAATCCAATAAATGTATGTACATGGAAGTAAAACGTCCCTTTAATGTCTAATGATGTTAGCGAATGTGCGCTTGTGTATAAAAGCGCTCAGCCCATATTCGTAAGGTTTTTTAAGCCAGCATCTGAAAAAATACAATAAAAGTAATAATTATAATTATTAATTTGTTCCATGAATGATGTTCGAAATATAAATTTATAAATTATATGTGTGTTTGTAAATACTTGATAGCAATAGTTATATAAATATATAAATAATTTCTTAGTTGACCCACAACAATGTCTCTAAAAATAGACACAATATGTTAATGGTAATATCGTAATAGATATAAATCCAATAAATGTATATACATGGAAGTAAAACGTCCCTTAATGTCTAATGATGCTAGCGAATATGCGCTTATGTATAAAAGCGCTCAGCCCATATTAGTGAGGTTTTAAAGCCAGCCTCTGAAAAAATACAATAAAAGTAATAATGATACTTATTAATTTATTCCATGAATGATATTCGAAATATAAATTTATAAATTATAAATTGTATGTGTGTTTGTAAATACATGATGCCAAAAGATATATAAATGTATAAATAATTTCTTAGTTGACCCACAACAATATCTCTAAAAATAGACACAATATGTTAATGGTAATATCGTAATAGATGATAAACGGATGAATTAAATAATGCATTGTTAATATTCCATAAAAGTTTTAATTAATATTCCTTAAAAATATATCAATATGAATATTCATTTTATTTTTAATGTAATTATAAAAGTCTAATATTAGATGTAAAATATAAAATAAATAATTAAATAATTAATTGTTTGTAAATTAATGAATTTAATAAATATTCTATTAAATAACAATAAAATTACAATAAAATAACAATACAATTAGGAAACGCTTTATCTAACTAGTGATTTCAATTTTAAAATACTACCAATAGATAAACAATTATTTAAACCTGGCCAATAATTGGCATTCAATCTTAATTGCCATTCTAGCTTACATCTTTCTAATAATAATTGCCAGGCCCCACCTCTGATGTCTACCTTCAGGACATCCAATACTACAAATTTAAAGTTGTGCGATGTATTTGTACTAATGTGTTTGGCTAAAGCATTTAATTCATTTCCATCTCTTATGGCCCTTATGTGTTCACCTATACGTTCTTTCAATTTCCTTTCTGTTTTACCTATGTAAAATGAGGTACAATCATTACATAAGGCACAATACACAACTTTTTCTGTATAACAGCAAGCTTTTTCCTTTAAGCAAATCTTAATATTGGTTATCCTCAATTCATTCGTTTCAAATACATACTTACAATATTTGCATCTACCACATCTAAAAGTTTTCCCATATTTTGTTTTGTACGTGTTCTCCAAGTATTTTTTCAAGTTCATGCCTTTTGTGTACACTATAGATGGAGTATTAGTAAAAAGAGAGTGCAATGTTGTATCCGCCTTAATGAGCTGCCAATTCTTCCTTAAGATGTTGTCTATAGAAGTACTGTCGGAATTAAAAGTTGTAATGAAACTCTTAGTAAATGGTAACATTCCTGTATTGTTTGGTGTTTCAGTATCAATGTGAATCATTGTAGTATGATTATTAGTGTTGTTGTCTGAATTTACCGCATTTGAACTCGATACGTTTAATATAGTTTTGTCTACCTGATTTAATA
The DNA here is from genome assembly GCF_019279795.1 of Protopterus annectens. Classification (NCBI taxonomy): domain Eukaryota; kingdom Metazoa; phylum Chordata; order Ceratodontiformes; family Protopteridae; genus Protopterus; species Protopterus annectens. The sequence goes on from NC_056726.1 coordinate 155,301,510, forward strand.
AATGTATGAAGTGTAAATTATCTCTTTTATAAACTACTTCATTCATAATATTGTATATTAAATTGTCAGGATAACCTCTATTTTTAAACATGTCGCACAAATTCAGACATTCAACTATGAAGTCATCTCTTTTACTAATCATTCTAGAGGCCCTAACAAATTGGCCCTTTAAAACAGCTCTCTTCTGAGTATAAGGGTGGCAGCTATTAAAATGCAATAAACTATTACTGTATGTCTCTTTTCTGTATGTTTTTGATTTGAACTCTCTATTCATAGTGTCCTTTTCCAGTAAAACATCCAAGTAAGATATGGAAGTGGAATTTATGGTGGCTGTAAATTTTAAAAAGGTAGTTGTTAAGTTAATATAGTTTAAAAATTAATCTAATTTATCACTATTACCATTCCACAAAATAAATATGTCATCCAAGAAACGTAGATAAATTTTACAAAAGTTAAAAAATGTTGAATTAAAAACATACGTCTTCTCCCACATGTACATTACTATGTTTGCATAAAGGCCTCCACACGGTGAACCCATAGCCACTCCTTCACTTTGCAAATAAATGTTGTTGTTAAAAATTATAAAATTATTCCTTAAAATAATGTCAGTAAGTTGATCAAACAAATTAATACTCGTTTGATTTAGACCCTTTTCATCCAAAAATGAATTAAACCAATCTATGCCAGTATCATGAGGAATAACAGAATATAAATCTTTGACGTCAATAGTGACAAATATATCATTCACATTGTATTCAGTAGAACCGATAGTGGATAAAAAGTCCCATGAATCTTTCAATAAATGTTTTTCCATGTATATATACTTTTTTAACTTGTTATCAATAAATTTTGCTATAGGATTTGTGATGGACCCCTGTGCATCCACAATAGGTCTAAAAGGGGGGGGGGGGTTCTAAATCTTTATGGATTTTAGGTACCCCAAACATTGTTGGAGTCCTGGGATGACAAATATTCAAGTAATTAAATTCATCTATGTCAATAAGACCTTCAATGAATAGATCATAGATGATGCCTCTAATACGTCTATAAGCCGTGTTTAGAGAGCTGTTTTAAAGGGCCAATTTGTTAGGGCCTCTAGAATGATTAGTAAAAGAGATGACTTCATAGTTGAATGTCTGAATTTGTGTGACATGTTTAAAAATAGAGGTTATCCTGACAATTTAATATACAATATTATGAATGAAGTAGTTTATAAAAGAGATAATTTACACTTCATACCTTTATTAAATCAGGTAGACAAAACTATATTAAACGTATCGAGTTCAAATGTGGTAAATTCGGACAACAACACTAATAATCAAACTACAATGATTCACATTGATACTGAAACACCAAACAATACAGGAATGTTACCATTTACTAAGAGTTTCATTACAACTTTTAATTCCGACAGTACTTCTATAGACAACATCTTAAGGAAGAATTGGAAGCTCATTAAGGCGGATACAACATTGCACTCTCTTTTTACTAATACTCCATCTATAGTGTACAAAAAAGGCATGAACTTGAAAAAACACTTGGAGAACACGTACAAAACAAAATATGGGAAAACTTTTAGATGTGGTAGATGCAAATATTGTAAGTATGTATTTGAAACGAATGAATTGAGGATAAACAATATTAAGATTTGCTTAAAGGAAAAAGCTTGCTGTTATATAGAAAAAGTTGTGTATTGTGCCTTATGTAATGATTGTACCTCATTTTACATAGGTAAAACAGAAAGGAAATTGAAAGAACGTATAGGTGAACACATAAGGGCCATAAGAGATGGAAATGAATTAAATGCTTTAGCCAAACACATTAGTACAAATACATTGCACAACTTTAAATTTGTAGTATTGGATGTCCTGAAGGTAGAAATCAGAGGTGGGGCCTGGCAATTATTATTAGAAAGATGTGAGCTAGAATTAAGATTGAATGCCAATTATTGGCCAGGTTTAAATAATTGTTTATCTATTGGTAGTATTTTAAAATTGAAATCACTAGTTAGATAAAGCGTTTCCTAATTTTATTGTTATTTTATTGTAATTTTATTGTTATTTAATAGAATATTTATTAAATTCATTAATTTACAAACTATTAATTAATTATTTAATTATTTATTTTATATTTTACATCTAATATTAGACTTTTATAATTACATTAAAAATAAAATGAATATTCATATTGATATATTTTTAAGGAATATTAATTAAAACTTTTATGGAATATTAACTTAATGCATTATTTAATTCATCCGTTTATCATCTATTACGATATTACCATTAACATATTATTGTGTCTATTTTTAGAGATATTGTTGTGGGTCAACTAAGAAATTATTTATACATTTATATATCTTTTGGCATCATGTATTTACAAACACACATACAATTTATAATTTATAAATTTATATTTCGAATATCATTCATGGAATAAATTAATAAGTATCATTATTACTTTTATTGTATTTTTTCAGAAGCTGGCTTTAAAACCTCACTAATATGGGCTGAGCGCTTTTATACATAAGCGCATATTCGCTAGCATCATTAGACATTAAGGGACGTTTTACTTCCATGTATATACATTTATTGGATTTATATCTATTACGATATTACCATTAACGTATTGTGTCTATTTTTAGAGACATTGTTGTGGGTCAACTAAGAAATTATTTACATATTTATATAACTATTGGTATCAAGTATTTACAAACACACATATAATTTATAAATTTATATTTCGAACATCATTCATGGAACAAATTAACAATTATAATTATTACTTTTATTGTATTTTTTCAGATGCTGGCTTAAAAAACCTTACGAATATGGGCTGAGCGCTTTTATACACAAGCGCACATTCGCTAACATCATTAGACATTAAAGGGACGTTTTACTTCCATGTACATACATTTATTGGATTAATGCACATATTCCACACAATTTGGACTTGTTTGAATAAGGATTTGTAGTGGTGAGCAAACTTTCTTCATATGCTGATTACACGCTGCTTCTTTTGATGTATTCTTTTGATGTATTTTTGATGTATTATTTATGTACACTTTACACATTTCATAGAAATTTAAGTTTGATGTTTTATCACAATTTCATAAAGATTTGTGATAGCCATACAAGTAATTGTTTAGATAGATTTCAGCGTTTTGCTTACGGAGACAGTACTTGTACTGGTTGTTATAGTATTATTTTTATGTATTGGTTCTACATTGCTAAAAGCTTTTAAGACATGTTATTTCTTTAATTTTTTGAATGAACTCAACTGTTTACATCACTGACTTAATCTATTTAAACAACAGGAAGTGATGTATAACTGTTTTTTGAAAAAGTTTGGCAGGAGCCAAACGAAAGCGCTTAATTCATACTGTCTTTTTTACGCTTTGTGGATTTGTTTTTATTAAACCGTTGCTGAGTATTATTCAGGTGGATACTCATTTTTTGTGGGTTTGTGCCATCATACTTTCGTCGAGCAAGTCCGTTTTTTTGGTTTACGTTTGGTTTGTTTATACTCTTATTGTACATGTATCCACCTACCCCAGGTAATAATATTACCATATTTGAAGACATCCTGGCTTAGATCTGTTAAAATTCCACACAAAACCATCTTCTTAGGTGACATTAATATCAACTGGCAAACAATAAACTCTGACAGCCCAACTAACAGCATCCAGCTTTATAAATTCACTCAACTCGCCACTACTCTAACTAGGTACAACAGGATCATTGCCAGGCAGTCTACCCTGAACTGAATTTTAACATCCTTGCCTGATAAAATCTCTTGCTATGACATTCTTCTGAAAGTCTCAGTGACTATCTACCTATCTACACAGTCAGGCAAAAAGTGTCAGTGATGCAACAGGTAGCACACTCACCTTTGGTGCAAAAGACTGTGGGTTCAATTTCCAAACAAGGTAGACAGGCCTGGGGGGGGTGGTTGAATTTGCCATCTTTGTGGTCTTAATGGAGAGATGAAAAGTCAGCAAGCAAAGGAGAGTAGTAGTGCTGAAACTGAATTAATCCTCAGGTCTTGGTGAGTACCTTTGTGAAGTGGACCCTGTTTTCACAAAACTCACCAAGGCGACAATGATATATAGACTATTTATATAGCATATATAATGGACAGAAGTAGGTCAAGAATTAAAAGAGATAGCTGGGGGCACAAGACCCAAGATAAGAAAAGTGCCCAATCCTGTTAGGCGCACTGTTGCCAGGACTGGAAAAAATGACAGTGTAGAATCTTCAAAATATGGAAACATTCCTACAATGGGGCCAGGACAGGCCCAGTGGGGGATGGCCCCCCTATTGTAGAAGGACGTAGCAGTCCACAAAAATCACAAAAAGTGATAGGCCAAAGAAGAGCCATAAAGATGATAGAGTGTACTAAGGATAAGAAAGAAATTATGTATTGTTACGATTATGCAGAAAGTCCAGAATTGCCAGACACAAGATATACAAAATGATTAAGAGAGAAATTAGAGGAAAGAAAAATACTTGCACAAGAAAAACTGTCAGAAACTTCAAATGAAAATTTGCATTCATTAATACAACAGATTTGTGAAGAAACTTTGATCTGTTTGGAAAAAAAATCATCTTAGGAAGTGCGAAAATATAAACAACAAAACCTAGAGAAATTTGAAAAGTATAAAAAAGAAATATGGACATGGAAAGAAAGAGAGATTTTGTCTGTTGCAATATTTATGCAAAGGAGAAAACTAAATTAATCCATATAAAGAAGGTAGCCCCAAAGACATTCAAAGAGAAATACAGGCAAAGGCATCTAGATATGGAAAATTTCACAATAAAAAAATAATATCACAAAGATGGAATGTAGAAAAGAAGAGTAGTAAAGCAGAAGTTAAAGAAATAGAAGTTGAAGTTATGGAGTGCCTGCGAAGTGAAGAATTTGGTGTAGCAGGTCTAACACAGGTTACATCGCAGCATGATGGAGTGAGTCCCCAAAGTAAGGAGAACAGGAAGATCAGGAGACATCTGAAGAAGAAATATGGATATGGGAAAGAAAAATAGCTTTAATATGGTGTAATATTTATGCAAAGGAGAAAGCAAAACTAACCAATACAAAAATAGCAGCAGCAAAGATGTTTGAAGGAATCCGGACATGGAAAACTTTACAATACAAAAAAAGAAGACAAAGAGGAAAAGTAGATTAGTAAAGGAGAAGTTAAAGAAGCAGAAACTGAGGTTATGGAGTACTTGCAAAGTTAAGGATTCATTGTAGAAAATAGAATGCAGAAAGCACCACAACAGGATAGAACACTAGATATCCAAATTAAGGGGAAACCAGTGGAACAGGAAGCAATTGGTCAGGTGCCATATCAAGATATTTTGGAGCCTTCCACAGGAAACCAGTATAAAATTTTACTTTAAGCTAGAAAGCAAGGAAAGGAACAGGAAACTGTGGAAACTCTGATGCAGTCAATGTTGAGGAGTGATCGCCAAGTGAGTTCCCATATGACAGAGCAACGGATGGCACAGGATAAAATTTGAAGATAAGGTTCAACAGGAAGATGCTATATAACTTTCTATAGAGTGCCAGAGGAAATGGAAAACAAGGGATGTGCTCTCACTTTGGAAGAAAATGAGCTAAGATAAGAGTTGCTTGATTTATTAGACATGGATAGATACATTAAGCTCAATGAGAGAACTCAACTGCAGAAGGGTAATAAAACGCAAAAAGTCAGAACTTTGATAAAACAAATGAATGCAGTAATTAGGACTGTCCATAGAGATTCATGCAGTATAACAGAAGCAAATAGAATATATTACTGTGCTGCTAAGTTAATGACTGATAAAGTTCTACCACAAGAACACAGGGTAGCAAGGGAAAGGAAGGGGAGAAATTGAATACCATTATGGAAGTATCAAATAGAGAAAATTATAAAGCAGTTAAGACAAGAAGTGTCACTGTTAGAAGACTATAGTAGAGGGAATAGATTAACATAAAATACTAATAATGCGCAGTAAGCAATGTGCAGTATTAGAACAGACCAGGATCTTTTGTGCACTATCGTAAATAAACTAAATATTTCAGGACAGGTGGAAAAACTTAGAAGATACACAGATAAATATAAAAGAAAAGTACAAAATAAGCAATTTATTGTTGTTGTTGTGTCTTTCGGCTTTTCCCGGTTAGGGGTCGCCACAGCGGAACTCCGGTCCGCTAATGATTGGCAGTAGATTTTTACGTGCCGACTTGCCAGGCCTGATGCACAACCTTCAACGAAGGAATGCCCATTCACGCATGTCGCCACACAGAAGACACTCTAACTCAAAATCGAACGGGGCAACGTCTTACTGTGAGGCGACAATGCTACCGCAGCACCACCACCGCAGTAAAATAAGCAATTTATTGATGTCCCAAAAAAAGTTTTATAGAGATTTGGGAAAGAAGGTAAAAGGAATTGAAAGACCACCAAATAGCTGGAAATAGCTACATTTTGGAAAAGTATCCATGAAGATTCTGTGGAGCATAACAAAGATGCTAAATGGATAGAAGAAGTAAAAGAAAGAATAAGACGTTTAAAAGTGCAGGATATGAAATGGAATGAAGTAACAGCCAGAGAGATTGAAACAAAGTTAAGAAAAGCCTCTAATTGGAACACCCCAGGTCCAGATGCAGTACCTAACTTTTGGTTAAAAGTATTAACATCTTTGCACGAAGATTAGCCATGAGTAAGAACTGTTTTTATGCACACCCCAAACAGACACCAACCTGGCTAACAACTGGCAAAACAATCCTCTTACTTAAGAGTGAACCTGCAAGCTACCCTAAAAATTATAGACCAGTAAATTGCCTTCCAATGACGTATAAAATGCACTGGGATTGATGCTGACAGAGTTTATAGTCATTTAGACGAAAAATTATGGCAGTAGAACAAAAGGGCAATAAAAGAAAGTCATATGGAACAAAGGATCATTTTTTGTTAAATAAAGTCATACTGGAGAACTGTAATAAGTGGAAGAATCTAAGTATGGCATGGATTGACTACAAAAAAGCATTTGATAGTATCCTACATTCATGGATAAAAGAGTGCTTAAAACAGTGTAAGGTACACCCTACACTGATCAGCTACATTGCAGTGACCACGAAACAGTGGCTGACCACTTTGCAATTAAGCCATGATAAAGGAAACCTTAAACACCCAGCGATGAACCACAATCCAAAAAGCCACACTCGGACAATACATTTTAGCGCTTTCATCCACTTTTTAATACTGTGAACTTCATCAGAAACATCACATATGACCCTACCCTTTCCTTTTATAATGAATTGCCTTAAACAGGAAATTACATCCTAAAATGCCTATTAATACTAATAATGCATAAAAGCTGCATAAAAAAATACATATAAATGTAAACGTTAATAAGATAACTTCAGTTATACATTTTCAACGTATAAAGTTTATCTATATGTTAAAAAACATTTTAAATTTATAACTTCATTTAAACCAGGTGCTATGTCTGCACCTAGCAATAATTGCCAAAATGCTTCCTTGCATTCTAACACATTATTTAAGTCACCAGCAAATAAAGCTTTGTCCACATTGTCTAATACAAAAAATTCAAACTTTTTGAATTCTTGACATAAAAGTGCATGCCTAGCTAATGAATTAGTCTTGTCTTTTTTCTTTATAGCCAGATTGTGTTCATATATTCTGCATTTTAAACTTCTCTTTGTTTTGCCAATATAGTAACCTTTGCATGATGTACAAGTGGCTGTATAAACTACATAATCACTATTACAGTTATAGTAATTTTTAGCCCAAAAAGTTTCTTTTGAGTGACCTATGGTGACAAAGGATGAATTACTTGTGAACCTACATTGTTTGCAATTTGTGCAACTATAAGTGCCCTTTTTATTAGTGCATGTACGACTATTACTAGTAATCTTCTCCTTTCCGGATTCTAACATGTACTTAATGTTGGTTGTTTTTTTGTAAGTGAATCTTGGTGCCATTCCTAATATGGCCACTAACTCTTTGTTTCCAAGAATTATTCTCCAGTTGTTCTCTATTATGTGTTTGATGTGCCACATTTCACTAACTATTGGTATGGAAAATGCTGTCTTATATTCATTTGTTTCTCTTGTAAAGGTACCTGTATTTTTGTAATTCACTGGACCAACCATCACATCATTAGAATGCAAAATCGGTTTAGCTACCCCACTTCTTAATGCCATAACTTCATCTTCTATTCTTTTTAATCAATCTCGATCGTAACCTCTATTTGTGAAAAGTGACCTCAAAAATAAAACTTCCTTTTGAAAAACTTCGTTATCAGAAGTTAATCTACTCAATCTTATAAGTTGTCCTCATGTGTGGGAGGTGCAAACTGTCTTTATGTAAGTACTGATTAGCAAAAAAAGGTTTTCTATAAATTTTACTTGTGAATTCTTTTCTCTCATGGTCTATAACTAAATTTAAATCCAAAAAATTAATTTGTTTCTCCAAATCCACTGATTTTGAATTGCAAAAATTCGGTGGTTGAGTTTAGGTCCATGACGAATTCTACAAATTCCTGATAGTTCCCTGTCCATCCTGTCCATAGGAAAAACAAATAATCTATGTATCTATAATGTCTACCTTACTAAAGCTAGAGTGTAACTTTAGAAATTTGGATTCCCAATTAGCTATGACTAAATTGGAAAAAGTGGGAGGTACCCTTGCCCCCATTGCTACTCCTGAAAGTTGCTTGTACAACACTTTTTTGAAACTGAAAAATTGTTGTCTAAAACCAAATCCATTAAACAACAGATGGTGTTGATTTTTTCACCAGGAAAATCTGTATTTTTAGTCAAGTACTCTCTAAGGTACTCAATACCTCTTTCTTGATCTATTGAAGTGTATAGATTTGTTACATCCAAACTTCCAAAATGAATTGGTTTATTTATAATAACATACTCTTGCAAAATTTCTAGCAAGTGCCAGGAATCTGTGAGGTAATTTTTAGATTTTTGAACTACCGGATTGAGAACACAATCCAACCATATAGATATATTTTCAGTTTTGGATTGTTTAGCTGAGATGATAGGCCTAAATGGCGGATTTTTTTCATTGTTTTGAATTTTAGGAATACCAAAGAATGATGCCATTCTAGGTTGTTCAACTGATAGAAAATTGTAACTATTGTTGTCTATTTCTCCCTGACAAAACATATCAAAAAGTGTAACATCCAGTTTTTTATATAACTTTGATTTATTTGCTCATAATTTACCCTTCTATATACATCTACTTCCTTTAACATCAACTCTATTGAATTTTCATAGTCTTTTGTGTTCATAATGACTATTTTGCCACCTTTGTCTGCCTTCATTGTTCTAATATCAGGGTTTTTACTTAAAGTGTGTAAGGCTTGGTATTCTTCTGTAGACAGATTTTTTTCTTTATTCTAATAGTTTATCTTTCCAAATTCATTTTCACATATGTTCTGAAACACCTGCAAAGTGGTTTGCAGGGGAGGATTACATGTACTGGGCTTACTGGGTGTATCTATGCTAGTTACATTGTTATGTTGTAATACATCCTGCATAATGCAACTTAAATTCAACTTTCTTAAGTACAATTTGAAGTCAATTACCAGTTTGCCCACATTCATCCCACATGTGGGAATGAATGAAAATCCTTTTTTCAAAACATTTTCTGCTTCTAAAGGAAGGGGGATGTCTGTTAAATTAAGAATGTCAACATCATAATTTTTTACATTTCCTTGTTTTACCATTTTCTCCTGTTCTTCCCTTTCCCTTTGTTTTGAGTGGAATTGTACCACTTCGTTGTCCGTTTGTTGGATGACTGTTCTTTGTGAAAAGGGGCATTGTCATGTTCTGCCGAAGATGTAACGACCTCAGCATAACTTGCCCTTATCTCCCTATTTGTTTCCTCTCGGTCCTTAGAAGGACAAGCAATGTGTGTAATAGAAGCAATGTCTTTGTCCCTTGTTATTCCAGACAGATTTTCACTTGGAACCATCCTTTCTGTATTATTCAAATCCTTGTCGATCTTATTTGTTGGTACAACAATGTTCTTGGTTGTGGCCACTGCCACCTTGTCTCCGGACCCCTCATACACAATGTAAGCCTGGTTGGTATTGTAAGCATAAATGTCCCTCCTTAACTTAGATTGTTTCCTTAAAATGATGTTAGCCCTGTTTCGGTCAGCCTTCGCTTCAACACCGTTGTACAATTCAATAAAATTCTTGAAACAACCAAAGTTCTTGATATGTTCATCCATAGTTTTTATGTTATCTTTGATCTTTGTAATCTCTTTCTCATAGTGCTCCACAAGTACATGCATCATGTTTAGCATGGTTTCATTATACAGATTAATCAAAGTACTGCATAAATCATCTCCAGGCGTAACACAATTAGGAAATTTTGCTGTCCTTAAACCTTGTGGTACCACTTTACGTAAAATACACTCTTTTAAGTATCGTATTTCAAGATTTAAAGTCACATGTTTGAAAACTAACTTTTCCATGTCATAAATGCTTTTTTTACATAAAACAGTGTCATTAGATTGTTTACTCACATTATCGTTTACAGCTATTTCGGCCATTCTTGTGAAGGCATTCTCGTTTTCTTTACAGATGGAATTCCAAACGTTACCCTCTGTAAACACTCTTGTTTATTTTCACCACCATGCTGGTTTGTAGAGTCACCTGCATTCTTATTATTTGCGTTGTGATGTGAAATGTCATCGTCTTCTCTGTTATCAGTGACCACATTGAGTTCTTTTGGCTGTTGGTTTACTTGAAACTGCAAACAGTCTTTCACTATCTTCGTGATAGTGTTTAATAGCTCTTCTTTGAAATTTGATGTTTGTGAAACATTGTTACCACTTTCTGCAACCGGGTAGGTAGATAAATTGAGTAATACATCTTGAGACAAAATTTCAGAGGCCATCAGATGGTGTTCAAAACTGAGAACACAGGCAAAACAAATTAAACTAGAACAGAACCAATGTGAAACCTTAAACACCCAGCGATGAACCACAATCCAAAAAGCCACACTTGGACAATAAATTTTAGCACTTTCATCCACTTTTTAATACTGTGAACTTCATCAGAAACACCACATATGACCCTACCCTTTCCTTTTATAATGAATTGCCTTAAACAGGAAATGGCATCCTAAAATGCCTATTAATACTAATAATGCGTAAAAGCTGTATAAAAAATACATATAAATGTAGACGTTAATAAGATAACTTCACTTATACATTTCCAACTTATAAAGTTTATCTATATGTTAAAAACATTTTAAATTTATAACTTCATTTAAACCAGGTGCTATGTCTGCACCCAGCAATAATTGCCAAAATGCTTCCTTGCATTCTAACACATTATTTAAGTCACCAGCAAATAAAGCCTTGTCCACATTGTCTAATACAAAAAATTCAAACTTTTTGAATTCTTGACATAAAAGTGCATGCCTAGCCAATGAATTAGTCTTGTCTTTTTTCTTTATAGTCAGATTGTGTTCATATATTCTGCATTTTAAACTTCTCTTTGTTTTGCCAATATAGTAACTTTTACATGATGTACAAGTGGCTGTATAAACTACATAATCACTATTACAGTTATAGTAATTTTTAGCCCAAAAAGTTTCTTTTGAGTGACCTATGGTGACAAAGGATGAATTACTTATGAACCTACATTGTTTGCAATTTGTGCAACTATAAGTGCCCTTTTTATTAGTACATGTACGACTATTACTAGTGATCTTCTCCTTTCCGGATTCTAACATGTACTTAATGTTGGTTGTTTTTTTGTAAGTGAATCTTGGTGCCATTCCTAATATGGCCACTAACTCTTTGTTTCCAAGAATTATTCTCCAGTTGTTCTCTATTATGTGTTTGATGTGCCACATTTCACTAACTATTGGTATGGGAAATGCTGTCTTATATTCATTTGTTTCTCTTGTAAAGGGATCACATCCTTAGAATGCAAAATCAGTTTAGCTACCCCACTTCTTAATGCCATAACTTCATCTTCTATTCTTTTTAACCAATCTCGATCGTAACCTCTGTTTGTGAAAAGTGAAATCAAAAATAAAACTTCCTTTTGAAAAACTTCATTATCAGAAGTTAATCTACTCAATCTTATGATTTGTCCTTTTTATAACTCCTTTTTTCATGTGTGGGAGGTGCAAACTGTCTTTATGTAAGTACTGATTAGCAAAAAAAGGTTTTCTATAAATTTTACTTGTGAATTCTTTTCGTTCATGGTCTATACCTAAATTTAAATCCAAAAAATTAATTGTTTCTCCAAATCCACTGATTTTGAATTGCAAAAATTCGGTGGTTGAGTTTAGGTACATGACGAATTCTACAAATTCCTGACAGTTCCCTGTCCATAGGAAAAACAAATCATCTATGTATCTATAATAGATGTCTACCTTACTAAAGCTAGAGTGTAACTTTAGAAATTTGTATTCCCAATTATCCATGACTAAATTGGCAAAAGCGGGAGCTACCCTTGCCCCCATTGCTACTCCTGAAAGTTGCTTGTACAACACTGTTTTGAAACTGAAAAAGTCTAAAACCAAATCCATTACACAACAGATGGTGTTGATTTTTTCATCAGTAAAATCTGTATTTTTAGTCAAGTACTCTTTAAGGTACTCGATACCTCTTTCTTGATCTATTGAAGTGTATAGATTTTTTACATCCAAACTTCCAAAATGAATTGGTTTATTTATAAAAACATACCCTCTCAAAATCTCTAGCAAGTGTCAGGAATCTCTGAGGTAATGTTTAGATTTTTGAACTACTGGATTGAGAACACAATCCAACCATATAGATATATTTTCAGTTTTGGAGTGTTTAGCTGAGATGATAGGCCTAAATGGCAGATTTTTTCATTGTTTTGAATTTTAGGAATACCAAAGAATGATGCCATTCTAGGTTGTTCAACTGACAACAACAACAATCTGGCTATAAAGAAAAAAGACAAGACTAATTCATTAGCTAGGCATGCACTTTTATGTCAAGAATTCAAAAAGTTTGAATTTTTTTGTATTAGACAATGTGGACAAGGCTTTATTTGCTGGTGACATAAATAATGTAGAATGCAAGGAAGCATTTTGGCAATTATTACTGGGTGCAGACATTGCGCCTGGTTTAAATGAAGTTATAAATTTAAAATGTTTTTTTAACATATAGATAAACTTTATAAGTTGGAAATGTATAACTTAAGTTATCTTATTAACGTTTACATTTATATGTATTTTTTATACAGCTTTTAAGCATTATTAGTATTAATAGGCATTTTAGGATGTCATTTCCTGTTTAAGGCAATTCATTATAAAAGGAAGGGGTAGGGTCATATGTGATGTTTCTGATGAAGTTCACAGTATTATAAAGTGGATGAAAGCACTAAAATTTATTGTCCGGGTGTGGCTTTTTGGATTGTGGTTCATCGCTGGGTGTTTAAGGTTTCACATTGTTTCTGTTCTAGTTTAACATGATAAAGGAAAGATTATTATCCCAAGGATAAAAATGCAAAGGAGGGTATTTCAGGGTGACACTCTGTCACCATTGCTATTCTGCCTTGCCCTTAACCCATTAATATGTTTACTTAACAGCTTAGGCCATGGCTTCAATTTGGCTCCTAGAAAACAGCAAGGCACAAAGACTTCTCATCTTCTCTTTTTGAGGATTTAAAACTGTATAGTTCATCAGATGAGGAACCGAAAGCACAGCTGCAGGTTCTCAGAAAGTTTTCAGATATAAGAATGTCATTTGGTCTTGACAGGTGTGCAAAAGCAACCTTTAAAGCAGGAAAACTGCAGCACTAGGAAAACATCAGTTTGGGACAAGAATGTGATATAAAAGAACTCGAGCAAGAGGGAATATATACATATTTGGGAATTGATGAAGGATCAACAATAAAACATGAACAAATGTGAATAAAACTTGGCAGGGAATACTTTAGAAGACTTAAATTAATCTTGAAAATAGCATTGACATCTAGGAACAAAATCCAGGCTATAAACCAATTTGCTCTTCCTGTCCTAATTTACAGTTATGGCACGACTGACTGGCCCGAAAATGTGTTGGATAGATTAGATAGGAAAACAAGAAGGATGCTTCATGCTCACCAAATAATTTATAAAACTCAGTGTATACCAAAATAATATATTCCACATTCCAAAGTTGGAAGGGCCTCTTTGAAATTGATTACATGTATAGATCTGCAGTCATGGGACTCCACACATATCTGCTGACCTTACAAGACCCAAACTTAGTGAAGGTTTTGAAGCATGGGGAGAATAAATCTAAAATGACTTCTCTGCTTAATCTAGGAGAAGCATATCGGTGTCAAGCAGGAATGGAAATCAAACCAGAAGTAGATAAAAATCAAGCAGAAACTGAATGTGCCAAAAAAAAAAAAACAAAAACAAAACAAAATAAAGACTATAAGGTGAAGGACCAGATGAGAAGGCAAAAAATGTGGAAAAGCATTAATATAGTTCCGAGTATAGAACACTTCTGGAAGAACCGGAACGAACGCAGGAATGGTTAAGGAGAGGCAAATTTAAACCAAGAGATGAAAGGTTAATATTGGCAGCTGAAGACAGTGGGCTACGTACATGCTGGTTTTCAAAGTCCATTGAAGATGTGGGAGAAACAGATACATGTAGGTTGTGTAAAACTGAATTGGAAACAGTCGCACATCTTGTTGATTGTGGCATACTAATGGCAGAAGGACTGTATACTGAAAGGCATAATATTGTGGCAAGACTATGGCACTGGGGATTGTGCAAACATTATGGTATTGAAGTGGCTGAAAAAAATTAGAAACATGAGCCACAAAGCATCATAGAAAATTATGAAGTTTATATCACATGGCATCACGCATTATCAATAGTCCAAAAGCTAGATGCTAGAAAACCGGATATAGTGGTCCAAGAAAAGAAGACAAAAGTAGCATTGATCATTGAAATTGCTACACCCAGTGACTACAGTGTCTTGCGTACAGAGTAGCAAAGTCACAAAATATTAGGATCTGGAGGCAGAAACGAGAGCAATGTGGAAGAAAGATACTCAGTTCCAATAATAGTAGGAGCAATATGTCTTATAAAAAATAATCTACAATTGTATCTAGATATGTTACCAATCCATGTAACTCTGTATGAATTGCAGGAGTCATTAATGGGCACATTGTGGGTGCTGCAAAGAGCTCTTTTGGCTGACATCAAAATTGAAACAATACTAATTTCATGAACTTTAATCATACTTTGAATTAGGACGGGATCCATTCCCGTCTTGGTATTAGAAACTAAAATGTTTTGGAGAAATTAAAAAAAAAATCAGGTAAAAATTCCTAGGCTGCCTTGTTCCCCTTGGATCAAAGACAGTAAAAACAAACACAGTTGCTTGTAAAACTTGGTTAAAATAAAACTGATAAGAACCAACAAGCTTACTGCAGCTTAGTAATAAAGCTAAATATTTCATCAACAAAGATAAGAAAACATATTACTGCACATGCCAAAACAGTGGGAATTGGTTAATAACCTGCTAAAACCAGGATAAGCTATACAGCCTACCCCCAAAACACCAAACCAACATGATATTATTGCCATAGAATAAGAGTTCAAATGAATGAATAAGAAGTTCAAAAGAAAGAACAAGAACTTCAAATGTACGGGATATGAAATGGGATAAAGTATCAGCCAGAGAGATTGATACAAAGTTAAGGAAAGCTCTGAATCAATTGGAAAACCCCATGCCCAGATGCAGTACCTAACTTTTGGCCAAAAGTATTAACATCATTACATGAAGATTTAGCCATGAGTAAGAACTATTTATATGCACACCCTGAACAGCCAACCTGGTTAACAACAGGAAAAAACAATACTTCTACTTACGTGCGAACCTGCAAGCTATCCTAAAAACTGCAGACCAATAACTTGCCTTCCAATCATACCTTTCAATCATACTGAATTCCTTGGTAAATACAGGTTTTGAGGGCAAAATATTGGGGTGACATGAATTCCCTAGTGGCCCCTTTAATTTCTGAATTTCCTGGGGGTTTTTTTGACAAATTTGTTCCTGATGTCAGCTGATAGTCAGAATGCCATAATTTAATTTAACTTGCTGCAGAGTCAGACTGTTGGACCGGGGCACTGCTGCATGGGTGAAAAAAACAGCCATACCACCATCACTTGTGTTTCAAGGAGTTAAGAATGTCTGGAATGTTTGGTTCATACTTTTGGTCTGTTCCTCTTAACATTTGTGGTTTTCTGGCAAATCAGAGAGAACTGAATTCACTAAATAATGATAGCCACTTAAGTTTCAGTCTTCTTATCTTTCAGGAAACGCATGGTAACACAACACATTTTATTCAGTTAACTTTTCTAATATTATCCAAGCAATGTTTAAAATGTTTCCCTGGTCTTGGGCCTTTTGTCTCCCCAGCCCCAATACATTTTGGCTTTTTCCAGATTTCCTGTGCTGCATAGTTCTTCAGGGGGTGGGAAGTTTAGTGTTGCTTATGCCAAGTCTGTTTGTGTTGTTATTAGCACAAGTAGAATACTTGCTTTTGATGCAGAAGGCTGTGGGTTCTACTGCCACAGTATGTAGCTGGATTGCTGATACTGTACTGTGTTGTACTTTTGAAGGGAGGTGGATGCTGCAGTCCTGAGAATGTCTTCTTTGACAGAGATACCTAGTAACTATGAAACTGTTATCAGTTTGCCATCCATTCCTTATTGCTGTATTACTAGCTTATCCTTTTATTAATGTGACATAGGCAATTTATTCCTCAAGGGCAATAGGCACTTTATTTGTAGATGAAACAATGAAATATAAAGTTGTTTGCTAGCAGCAAGCAACATCTTCATTAGTTACAGATCCCTTTAATATGGAATTATTTAGATGACTTTTATTTCTGCAGAGATTGTGCATTATTTACTGATACTGGTGGATTGTAGAAGTTTGAATAGACTTTTATGATGGAAATGTGAATTGGGCAGTTTGTCATTATTGGTTCATGCATTTTGTTTCATTGCTAACTGGAAAAATGTTCAAAACAATAAATTTAACATGCA
Organism: Protopterus annectens; assembly: GCF_019279795.1. Lineage (NCBI taxonomy): Eukaryota > Metazoa > Chordata > Ceratodontiformes > Protopteridae > Protopterus > Protopterus annectens. Next base: position 155,318,592 of record NC_056726.1, read on the forward strand.
CTCTAACAAGTGTGTGTGTATTATACAAGGAATATAATTTAATACAATCAGGAAGGTGTATCAAAGAACACATGTATGTTTTGTGTGTAAGGGGCCTATGATGTGAAAACAGCTCAAAGGTAATCTTTATCCGCCACTGGCCAGATGCATTTTATTTGAATATGGGTTTCATTGACTGTGATTCAAGGGCAGATAAGTTTTAATGCAAAGTCCATTTTCATTGTGAGACTGTATTGCTTTATTTGTCAGATGTCTGTTAGTGTTTGTGCTATAAAGTGTAAATTAAAATTTTAAATGAAATCCAAATAATCATTGTAGAAGTAAAGCAGTATGCACATTACAGTGTTTATGGTAAATGGCAAAATAGCCAAGTAATGGGACATTAGAATGACTGTAGGGGGGAGGGCTGTGTATAGGGAGGCCCCATTAGACCATGATTTTGGAAGGGGGGACGGGCGGCAAACTCAGACAGCTCTGGGGGGTCACATACTCTAGCTATGCCACTGATCAGTAGGCCATGGAGAGTGACTTTTGGAGGTCTTAGCAAACTATAATATTCTTTTGCTAAGATTAGGATATTGCCTACCATTAAATGCCCTACTTTTACCCCAAAACCCACATACTGCAAGTCACCAAAAACAAAATCCTAAGGTTCATCATCATCTCCCTTCCCAGTGAACATCATTGTTACATGTTTAAAAAAATGGTTACCATTTACTACAGGGTCTGCACTCTGGGGCCATGTTTTGGTTGTTTGTTCTTCAGTTTGCGTTTGAAAGTTGGTATCCTGCAATTCCATCGAAGTGCGCAGGGTTACATACTTATGCATGCAAATTTTATGTTAATCAGCGTGCAGATTTGTACCTATTTTTCATGGGCCTTTGTCCAAATTTTTTATATTTCCAGGTTGCTTCCAATGATGTATAAAATAAACAATGGAATTGATGCTGACAGAGTTAATAGTTATTTAGAAGAAAGCTCATGGCAATAGAGCAAAAGGGTAACAAAGGAAAGTCATATATGTAACAAATTATTTGTTGTTAAATAAAGCCATAATGGAGAATTGTAAAATGGGGAAGAATCTAAGTACGGCATGGATAGACTACAGAAAAGCATTTGACAATATCCCACATTCATGGATAAAAGGAAAATGTACAAGACACACCCTTCACTGATAGATTACATTACATTGACCATGAAACAGTGGCAAACCACTTTGCAGTTAACTCATAATAAAGGGCACATTATTATTCCAGGGGCTAAAAATTCAAAGGGGGATATTCCAGGGTGACTGTCACCACTGCTCTTTTATCTTGCCCTTAACCCATTAAGCTGTCTACTTAACAGATTAGGTTATGGCTGTAATTTGGTTTCCAGAAAGCAACAAAGTGTAAAGACTACTCACCTTCTTTTTGTGGATGATTTAAAACTTTATAATTCACCAAATGAGGAACTGAAAGCACAACTGCAAGTGGTCAAATCCTTTTTCAGATGATAGAATGTCATGTAGTCTTGATAAATGTGCAAACGCCACCTTTTATTTATTATTTATTGACTGGGAAAGTCTGACTAGGACAGAGCCTATTTTCATTGGAGGCCTGGGGATAAATGCTCCAGACGCGTGCCTTTGGAATGTGGGAAGAAACTGAAGTACCTGGAGGAAACCCATGCAAATGCAGGGCAGACATGCAGACTCCACACAGAAGGCACCCCAGCCAAGGATCGACCAGAGAACCTCTTGCTGTGAGATGACAGCAGTAACTGCTGCACTGTGCCACTCGACCTTTAAAGCAGGAAAGCTACAGGACCAAGAAAACATCAGTTTTGGACAGGAATGTGAAATAGAACAACTTGAGCAAGAGGGAGTATATAATTATTTTGAAATAGATGAAGGATCAACAGTAGAACATGAATAAATGTGAATAAAACTTAGTAAGGAATATTTTAGAAGACTTAAATTAATACTGAAAACAGGGTTGATATCAAGTCCAAGCTATAAACCAATTTGCTCTTTCTGTCCTAACTTACAGTTTTCAATTAATTTACTGGCCCCAAAAGGTGTTGGCTTGATTGGACAGGAAAACAAGAAGGATGCTTCATACTTATCAGATATATTATAAAAATCAGTGTTTACCAAGACTATATATTCCCTGTTTTGAAGGAGGTAAGGGCCTTCTCGAAGTTTACATGTATAGATCTGCAGTCGTAGGACTGCATACATATCTGCTGACCTCATAAGACCCAAACATAATGAAAGTTTTAAAACATGAACAGAATAAGTCTAAGATGACTTCCCTGCTTAGTTTAACAGAAGCATATCTATGTCAAGCAGGAATGGAAATCAAACCAGAAGTAGATAAAAGATAAGCAGTAACTAATATGCCAAAAAACAAAAGAAAGAATATAAAGTGAAGGATCAGATGAGAAGGTAAGATGTGGAAAATGCATAAATACACTTGCAAGTATAGAAAATTCTTGGAACAACCTTATGTTTTTCATGATCATACACAGGAGTGGTTAAGGAAAGGTGAATTTAAACCAAAACATGAAAAGTTACTATTGGCAGCCCAAGATAGTGGACTATGTACACGTTGGTTTACAAAGTCCATTGCACATGTGGGAGAAACAGACAAATTTAGGTTTTGTAAAACAAGATTGTAAGCAGTCACACATCTTGTTGCTGGTTGTGACATAATGTGGCAAGAATGTTCCATTGGGGATTGTGCAAACATTATAATATATTGAAGTAGCTGAAAAACACTGGAAACATGATGCACAAGGCATAAAAAATGATGAAATTTATATCACATGAGATCACCTATTACCAACAGTTCAAAAAGTAGATGCTAGAAAACTAGATATAGTAGTCCATGAAAAGAAAACAAAAGCATTGATCATTGAAATTGCTACACCTAGTGACTGTGTTGTCTTATGTACAGAGAGACACAAAGTCATAAAACATCCGGATTTGCAAGCAGAAAGGTTTACAATGTGGAAGAAGGATATTCAGACAGTTCCAATAGTAGTAGGAACAATGGGTATTATAAAAAAGAATTTACAATTGCACTTAGATATGTTACTGATACATGTCATTCTATATGAATTGCAGAAGGAGTCATTACTGGGCACATTTTGGGTACTGTGAAGAGCACTTCTGGCTAACATCAAAGATTGAAACAATACAAATCTCATGTACTTTATTCATACTTTGACTTAGGAATGGTGTCTATTCCTGTCATGGTATTAGAAACCCAAAAGACTTGTTGAAATAAAAAAAAAAATCATGCAGAAAAGTGGCAACCCTAGAACTCACCACTGTGCACTCCTTGCTGCTCCCCTTAGATCAAAGGAAGTGAAAAACCCATTTGCTTGGAAAATGTGATCAAAATAAAACAGATAACCTACAAGCTTACAGCAACTTAGAAATAAAACTAAATATCTCATCACCAAAGATAAGAAAACCTATTACTGCAAACTCCAAAACAGTGGGAATCAGTTAATAAGCTGCTAAATTTAGGACAAGCTATACATCCTATCCCCAAAACACCAAACCAGCATGATAGCATTGCCAGTCAGCTTAATGCCCACTTTATGCTAACTTTATTGCAGTCATATCTTTGAGTAGCTACACATCCTATCAGACTCTCATAGTTCCCCCTCAATCTAATAATTTCTTTGAACGTTTCTCTCTCCAAACTTTTCCAACTGCTGTCATTAAAAAACTCCTCCATAAACTAAAACCCACTACCAATGCTCCAGACAGTCTTACTTACTGTTTACAACATTCTGTTCTCTGTAAATACCTGTATACTGTTTGAATATTGTCATTTTGTGTGTAATGTTGATAATTTTTATGAAAATTCTGAGGAGTTTTTTTGCCAGGGCCTCGCTGCAGAGGGGTTTAGCTAAACCAGGTCAGACTTTCCCAGTAAACAAAGGCAAAGTAAATAAAGTAAATAAATAAATATTCAGGCTAAGTATCTGTTCTTACTGGGGGTACTTAAATTTACATCCTTATCTCAAGAAGATCTGTTAGTGTTTAGCAACAAAACTTTTGATGATTAAAAAAAGAAGAACAGTACATTAGAAATCTATCTTCCCTCTCTATCCATCCACCCACAACCCCTTTTTTCCTCATTTTTTCACATGGGGTCAGGGTGTCACTTCAATAGTTACAATCATTAGAGGCAATTTTTACACCACGGGGTAACCATCCCTGCTGCAGCCATTGGTACTCTGACTGGTGAAAGTCAAATGTCCTAAACACACTTCATAGTTCAAAGTTATTTCATTGATTAAGTGACTGTGTTGTCTTATGTACAGAGAGACACAAAGTCATAAAACATCAGGATTTGCAAGCAGAAAGGTGGACAGTGTGGAAGAAGGATATTCAGACAGTTCCAATAGTAGTAGGAGCAATGGGTATTATAAAAAAGAATTTACAATTGCACTTAGATATATTACTGATACATGTCATTATATATGAATTGCAGAAGGAGTCATTACTGGGCACATTTTGAGTGTAAATTGTCATTTTTATTTATTTAATATATAATCAGCTATAAAATAAATGAAACAATCATACAGCAAAACAGGAAAATCTGTAAGAAGTGCAACTGTAGGAGTCTAATTGCACACTATAGTTGAGGGTGTAGAAATAGGAAGACTTAACCTTATAGGTTCATAGGTGTTTACTAGGCTAATGACCACACGGACCTTTTTAAGGCTAGCCATGTATCCCAGCCTTGTTGAATGACAAGAAATATGAAACAAACCACTCATGAACCACATTATAGATACCATAGAATTTATGCAAACACTGTTAGAAATCAGGTGTGGCCACAGATTAATTTCTGTGTTAGTCTTGCACCATTACAAGGCAACTGAATATCCAGTTGAGGAGTCTGAAATTTAATTGAACAAGTATCCAGGGATAAGTTTCACCATTGGAATTAACAGCTGCCACAAGTTTTCAGAGTGGTAATATGCTGGCATGAATGATCTGTACCAACAACCATGATCAGAGCTTTCTAAATGATGCTGGGTTCTACAGACATTGGTGATTTTGTTTGGAGACCTGACTTGAATGCAGTACTAGCTACAAGATTTCAGCATTTGAGTTAGGCTTTCCCAGGTGCAAGGAACTGTAGTAATCCAGGCTGAAGCCAAGGCATGAACGTTCACTTCACTAAGAGATGATGCAAGACAGGACAAAGCAAGTCTGAGTTGATCAAGGTAAATTTTCTAATTTGCAAAAGTTCAATATCAGAATGATCCAGGAGGTTGAAAGAGGTACTTGATTAAGGTAATATTTCTAAGTTGAAAGCATATGGATTTAATAAGTCAGTGCCCCATCCTTGAGTGTCAGTTTGTTATTAGATATTAAACCAAGATTACATGCTTTTGACATAAATTCATGCATGCGTCTTCTATACATTATATAGGTTTTCAGAGTTGGAGCATTTGAGCCCTAACACATTTCATGGACTGCCATGACAGCTGACTTAGAGGAGCTGATATTGAACTGGCTTTGTATCATCTTCTGAGTGCAGTCCATCTGCTAATGGCAACATCTACATAGCAGAACCTGAAATGGAGCCTTGTTTCATGGTTGTGAAAATAGAGAAAGTACCCACTCTCAAGACCTAACTCATATGATCAGCCAGAGGGGTAGGACACAGACCACTGATGGATCATCCTGATGATATACAACAGTGATATATGCAATCCAGCAGGATGTCATGATCAACAATGTAAAATAATGACAGGAAATGAGGCAGGACAAGGAACAAACATATGACTTGATCTTGCACCATTAGGATGTAAATTGACATTACAGTCATGCCTCATGAGTTACTATGTCAAGTCCAAAATTTGGTCTGAAATGGATCACAGATACTTTTTTCCTTAATGAAGGAGTCTAGCTGAATATACATTACCTGCTCAAGAACTTTACTGATGATGGCATCAAGATCTAAGCTAGGTTTATTAGAACTGGGGTGACCAATGTTTTCCCAACATAAGGAAGGAATGATAATTTTCTAATGAACTGAATTAAAACCTCTGGGATGAACATAAGCAGTTTGATGGTGTAAGGATCAAGTCTATATTTTGTACAGTGTGTACTGGATATCATGGAGATGAAAATCAAGTTAAACCAGCAAAACAAATTCATCTAAACAGATAAGGGAGCAGGCTCAGCCTGGTCACTGTCCATCAAGGAAGGTGCAGTTTGGAGCACATCTGCTTAAAGCCAAATGTGCAGAGAATTTGAATTCTTCTATTGAAAGTACTTCTGAGTGATATGATAGGCTACTCACCATCCAGAAGAGAACAGTTGGTTGAGTGACTGCACTGGAAATCTTGCATGTGAAGGATTATTATTTCTTCTGACAGTTATTGGACTAGTAAATGGAAACATTTTGACACCAGTAGAAGTCCACCACACCTCCTCTGCTGAAGTTTTCAAGTAGTACGGTGTAGTGCTAGGAGTTCAGAATTGTCGCACAGATCAAGAGCAATGAAATGGACAAGAGGTACTTGACATGGGGAAAGAAAGTCCAGTGATGATATCAGGGGAACTATTGATTATAGACTTCTACAAGCATGTTTGAACCATTTGAGCCACACTTAGAGATAATGCAAAAAAGGACAGCAAAGCATGTCTGAGGTGACCAGGCTAACATTTCCGCATTGCACCAAACCAGAATCAGTGGAATCTGCTCAGGGAAGATCAGTCACAAATTGAACTAGGCAATAATCTGACCAAATGACAGGCTCAGTCTCCATTTCACAGATGGATATGCCAAACTGGAAGATTGTGGTATGCCCTTGTAGTCTGGTTATGGAGAAAATGACGAGAGAACACAAATCTATTCAGAAGATAAAGGAATTATTTTATAAGCCATTGATGACTTATAAATCAAAATATTGAAATTAGACAATACTAATATAAACTGGACTGTTCTCAAACTACCCGGTAACCAGTAGATGAGGAGACTTCCACAGTTTGCTCTAATGTCCGTGAGATGCCATTTCAGCAGTTAGTTCATAGCATTGAACTTGTGTAAGTATCAAGTCACACACTAAAAAAGCAACTAACTGTTAAACTCCAAACAGAGAGAAAGGAACTGAAATTAATCCAAACAAGATTAAAAATCCAATTTAATTAGCGCTTTCGGCGAGGTCATTGCCTCCCCTTCTTCAGACAACAAACAAACAAAATTACAACTAATTTATACTATATTAACTCTGATGCAATTATTCAATTATGTTATTGAGTCTTGTACTTTTGTTAAAGAGACTGTGCTTAAAAAACAGTTCTTGTATACCATAAGCTAACCTTTATGGAATACCTACACTCTTAGAACCATAACAACATATGTTTAGTAAAAATAAACATTGTTAAACTGTAAAAAATTCTAAAAGGCCACATATGCTATGTTATATTATATAAAATAAATTATCTATTTTCTAAAATCTCAAATATAAAAAGCATTTGGTACAGCTTATTATAACACTAAACAATTATAATAATAGTCAAAGTGGAAATAATTTTACATTCAGTTTAATACTCACTTGAATCTTCGAGCTAAATATCTAACACGTACAGAATTATTTATAAAAATGTATCTATGAAAATTTTTTTAGACCCTTTCAAAATATTAAGCATATATGCTTATATTGTTGTTTTCATCAGTTTACTAAACTTATTATTATACAGTCATTGTCAACAATAGCATTAATTAAATAAAATTCATCCTTTACCATAAAAAACAAATAAGACCATATTCATCTTTCAGAATAAACCTATATAAAGCTCTAATCTATTATTACGTTGTACCAGTACATGTTAAAATCGAAACTTTGCTCGATTATAAATAAATATTGCGCCTACAGATCCCTCAGCTACACTTACTAAAAAATTCCTTTTCTCTAATGGTGAACATTCAAGCAATTACTATTAAGACTAATTCATTTTTATTTTAATTTTATATTAATTTTATATTTAGTATAATAGTATATTTACCTACGTAGGGCTAATAGTTTCAGTATGCTTTTAATAGAAACATATTTGTTAAGCCCTGGTGGAATGTGGGCTACTGTCCTAATTTGCCATAATTTCATCTACTTCGAGTTTTAATTGCCAGGGCTCCCCTCTTACATCACCTTGACGTTGTAATATTGTGAATTTAAACCTATGATCAGGATACTAAATAATATGCTTGGCTAGTGCGTTAGATGTATCTCTTTTATTAATAGCATACTGATGTTCATAAATTTGCTGCTTGATTTTTCTTTCTGTTTTACCAATGTAATAGGCCAAACATTGGTCGCAGCAAGCTATATACACGACCCCTTTAGTTTCACAGTTAAATTTGCCATTAACATGATAAATACTCTCCCTAATGGTAACTTTATTGTTTGTTCGTATAAATTTGCATTGCTGGCACGACCCACATTTAAACATTCCACGAATCCTTACTTGATTAGTTTTTCTTTTTCTTTCAAGTAATGCCTTTACATTTGGGCCTTTTCTGTATGTAATGTTTGGTCTATCCCCTAATACTTTAAACAGGCCACTATGTTCCATTATAATGGCCAAATTTTTATTCAGTATTTCCCTTATTCTGATGTAATCAATTGAATACGTGCAGATAAAGTTGGTCATTAAGTCATGCTTTTTGTTATGTGTGACCATGTTATGTTGGTCTACTATAAGTTCAACATTTTGAACAGAATTATTCTGTAAAAGGGGTTTAAAATATCCTAGATTTCTCTTGGTACTAACCTCGGAGATAATATTATCCACCATGTTTTCCGGGTAACCTCTATTAATGAACATAATTTTTTAAAAATTCACATTCACTGATGAAATCCATTTAATCAGAAACCATTCTAGCCGCCCTTACCATCTGTCCTTTCACCACCGCTCTCTTTTGATGGTAAGGGTGGCTACTGGTAAAATGCAAAAAAGCATTAGAGTATGTTGGTTTTCTATAAATTATGCTTTTGAATCTAAAATTGCTTGTATCCTTCACTATATTGATATCCAAAAAATTAATACTATTATCATCTAAACTATAAGTAAATTCTAAAAAATTGGTCTTTTCAGTGATGTTAGTGATGAAAGTTGGCACTAATGCTTTTTACCCTTTCCAAATCAGGAACATGTCGTCCTGGTATCTAGTGTACCAAGAGACATTTTCCTGAAATAATACATTTGTAAATAGTAAAGTTTTTTCCCAATGGGCCATAATGCAATTAGCAAAACTCCCACCACAAGGTGACCCCATTGCTACTCCAGTGTTCTGAAGATAAAATTGTCCATCAAAGACCATGAAGTTATTAGTTAACACAATTTCGAGTAAGATTTCTACTAAGTATATAGTTTTCTCATCAACTTGCCTAGTTGTCATAAATTCCCTAATCGATTCAAGTCCCACTTCTTGAGGAATTATGGTGTATAGATCTTTCACATCGATTGTGAGAATTAGACATGGATCATTTAATTAGTGCTCAAAAAGGAACATACATTTTTTAAAGTCTTTTAAGAGTGATACTGTCCCTTGTAAACAGGGATGGTGCCTAGTTAAACTCCCATAGTCATCTTATTACTACAGTGGAAGGCAGGAGGTTAAGGGAATGCTAAGTTTTACAAAGAACTTGTAGTGCTTCTGCTTTGCTAACTGTTGCCAGTAACTGGCGTACTTTCTGTGTGCTAATGTTTTGATTTGATGAGATTTTATACTGTGCTTGGGCTTAAATGCTACTGTTGTTGGTAGCTTTGTAAAGATTATTGATTTATGTCCTGCACTCTTCACTACCAGCCTGTGATTTGTGAAATATAATTAATATTGCATTTGGTACAAACTAAGGCATATCAGTTCCCCTTACATGAATTTCTGAGTCTCCCCTCATCTACTTAAGGGTAAACTGTATGTTCCATGCCTTACATTAAGCAGAAACATTGATCATGAGAAGTTATAACTTGTTTTTTTTAAAGTACAGGGGATTGACAGAGCACATACGATAAATACAGGTATTATGACTGCTGGGAATTGCGTATATTGTTTTACTATGATGAAAAACAAAACTGTTGAGAGGTAAGAATTTTTTCTGTACTTTTTAATTTTCATTGTGGTTGGACTTCTTTTCTAGGTATCACTACACATACTGTTAAGGAGACCATTGAGGAGCCTAGTCCAGTTTCATATTAGCACTGTCTGGTTAAAGACGTCTTGCTCTGGGTCACACAGAAGGCACATGGAGAGTGAGAGATTCAAACCTTGGACTACATAAAGCAGTTTACAAACATCTCATAGTCTTAATCTTCCTCCTCACTGTTAGACTAAATAATCAGAGTCTGGTGAATTATCTATTGGGCATTAGTTTCCCCTTTTCATCTCACCTTTTTACCATTGTGATTTTTTGTTCATTGTTCAAACATTTAAAGCAGGTCTGTTATTAAGGGTTAAAAGGGTCAATTTGTAGAATAGACATGTATCTCTGAGCAATCTTTTTGTTTTACACACACACACACACACACACACACACACACACACACACACACACACACACACACACACATATCTATCCCCCGGATTTACTAATCTTCCATGCAGAACTAGCTTAGTCCTGCAAGGAAGCGACCGTTTAGGAGCAGGACAGCAGCGTGCCATGCATATTAATGATGCACGCTGCCTGAGCTCCTAGGCTTACACGTTGCATATAAGAGTGCAGGGGGCATGTCTGAGAGCAGAGCTCTCAGAATAAACACTCCCCCGCAATGTAGAACAGCAGAAAAGGGAATTCAATGAGTGAGACCAGTCTTCCCTTGTGTATAACAGCAACAGAATATAGAAATAAAATTAAGAAACCTTTTTTTTTAAACATCCGATTACAGCTAACTGTAGGTGCGCGGGTGTGCCCATCGCTTAGCTACGGTTAAAGCAGCTTAAAAGGATGAAGAGGATAACAAGGAAGATATATGCAAATGAAGCAGCAGAGCAATAGTGTAGTAGGCAGAGCATTCGCCTTACGAGCAGGCATTCCCGGTTCAAGTCCCACTGCAGCAAATCCAGTTTTACATGGCAAAGCACGTTATGACCAATATTTTTGTTGCATAACCCACTAAATAACATATATTTATAAACTGGAGTACTGCAGTAAATGTGCATGTGAGGTGTCAGTGTCATAATGAATAAGGCACTAGTAAGCAGGTCTAAGCACCAATAAGCAGAAGTAAGCATATTTAAGCACTAGTAAGCGAGTGTAACCCCGTTTGCACGGCGGTAAGCAATGCCTACACTGCCTAAGCAATTCTCAAGCTAACTCTCTATAAGCCGATGTAACGGCAGGTTAGCAGTGCTTACCATCACGCAAACCCACTTACAACTGCCCAAAAGTCCCTTAATCCCTCTGTATCCAGTGGCCCTTGTTCTGCCCATCAACAAAATAAACAACCATGCAGTTCTCGAACCCAGAACCATATACACCATAGTCCTAGTAGTTATCCACCAAGCCATCACTGAAATACAGAAAAGTGAGGTAGTAGCAAACAAGTCCTCACCATAGTATAACCAAACTGAACCTGTGAAAGGCATCAGTATGAGTTATATGTGCCATAACCCACTACTTAACATAAATATGTGAACTGGAGTACAGCAGTAAGCCCAGAAGTGAGGTGTAATTGTAATAGAGTGTGGAAGTCCCCAATAAAACAAAAGGACCCCACAGAGTGTACGTACACATCAATCAGGGATACCAGGCATACATATAAGGTGCAATGAATAATATCACAATGCCAAAAAGGCATTATAATGAAAGTCTAATGTAAGTAATGCTAAGCATTGCGCAGGCCAGCTTAGGAGGTGTGAGCAATGTGTAGACCAACTAACTCATTGTGCCCCGTGGTATACCCCTTTAAACAATTCCAACTTTAGATAAGCAGGTTAGCCCATACCTTAGCCTTTTCAAAACTGGCCAATCACGGAAAAAGTGCGGGAAATCGGCCCTACTTAAACCCGAGGCGGGAATACATCTCATAACTGGTTGTAGCTTCCTCTTGCAGGCACTATGGCAGTAAGGGGAGAAGGAGTGCACTTCCGGGTGCAGCGCTGGTGCATCCAGGAGCCCAAGGTCTTGGCAGGACTCCTAGTTAAAGACCATGCACAGAGACTGCTGCAGGGCCAGTACCAGGGCTCCCAATATAAGGCGGAGGTCTGGAACCATCTCGCCCGCGACCTCATCAGTGCCACTAGCATACGCCGAATGGGTGAGCAGGTCAGGCACCACTATGCCGACCTGAAGCAGCAGAAGGGGGACCTCTTGGAGGAGTGGCACCAAGAGGCTAGAGCATCAAGGGATGTGCCAGGCGTGTGTAAGTATCACCCCAGTATGTGTGTAATAATTGCCAGCTCTGGTATATCATAGGTATGGCTAAATATTCTTCTTATGTCCCCTACAGCTGCAACAGAGCAGGCCGTGAACCAGGAGGCCCATATCAGCCACCTGGCAAGGTTGCGACGCGAGGTAGTTCAGTAATACTCATGCTTTTACTGTCATAGGAAATAAAAATAAAAGTAGTAGTAAATTAATTGCTAGTATAAAACCTGTATTCTTCAAGGCAAGTACTGCATACACTAGAGAATATGGCAGGAAGAGTCTCATGTTGTTTGTATATCAAAAAAGTGTAATAGCCTGACAAAACAGGTCTAACTGCTGTACTGCATATGTATATTCTGGTATCATATGGTAATGTAGATTTGCAATCATGTAATAGTATTGTTGTATTAAGCACTGTTACCCACACCATGCACCATAAATTGAATGTGTAGGAATGCCTGTATATGACAGGTGTAATCCCCAGAGGCCATTTAGTACAACTGAGAGACACATAGACAGTAAACAGGGAAAATGCAGACAACAAAAATCGAATAACACATGCAACTGAGATTTGAACTGTTGTTTATTTAGCACACACAGCCGCGGTTAGAATCCTGCCAGTAGTAGTAGTCTGCATATAGAATCATACCCCACAACTGTATAGATATGTCCAGAATGTCTATTAAAGTGGCCCATATCTATTGCCTATCAACCTGTCCCCCTGGGAAATCAGTGGGATGATCCCAGACGTATAGGCAGCAAACAGGAAATACAACTGATTGACATACATCTATGACAACAAACCTGGCACACTAGCAACTCCCCAATACCTAAGAAGCCACATATGTCCCATTTACACCCCAACTTGTTAAACTGTGATCAAAGTGTGTACAGTAACAGAGTGAGATGTATGTGCATAATAGTAATTTGGAACCTGGTACTGTGTGTGGGAACATTCAGGTAGTGCTAATAAACATTCTTCCCACAGGTCTGTCAGATACAAACACTGTGCCCAGAAATACAAGAATGATATGCAGTTGCTCTGAATAATGAGGTATTACACATCACTGTCACCCACACTGTCCTACAACATATAACTGTCTAGGAAATCTGTATAAGAGTGTTGTTATACAAGGTCAGAATGCATAAGTACAGGGGATTAATAAGACAGAAAGCAAATTGGAGATATACAGCAATATCAATATAGGAGACATAACTGTGATGGACAGTGTTTAAGTTGTAGCGCACACAGCCATGATCTGAATCCTGGGAGTGGAATTAGACTGCATACAGATTCATACCCCACAACTGTACACATGAGGCCAGAATGGCCAGTGTATGTGCCCATATCTACTGCCTGTCCCCCTGTTCCCCTGGTAAGTCTGTGGGATGATCCCAGATGTGTAGCCAGCAAACAGGGAATACAAGTGATTGTCAACCATCATGAGAACACACCTATCACTGTATCAACCCCCAAAACTGTTAGGAGAGTAATATTTCAAGTATGTCCTATCTACACTCCCATGTTGTCAAGCTGTGACCAGAGTGTGTACAGTAACAGAGTGAGATGTATGTGCATAATACTAATGTGTAATCTGGAACTTTGTGTGGCAAAGGTCAGGTAGTGCTAACAAACATTGCTCTCACAGGTATGTTGGATATGAACACTGTGCTGAGAAATACAGACCAATATAACCTGTACTGGCACTGTCCACCATGGTATTGTGGGGGATTGTGAGTGTTGCAGTTTCTCTGAATAATAAAGTATTACTGGTCACTGTCGCCCACACTGTGCTACATTATATAACTGTGTAGGAAAGCATGTGTATGTATGTGTCAGGTCACTAAAGGTGGAAGAGGGCAATATTCAAGATATGTCCAGGCACACCAACATGTGGTCAACACATGGCCGGAATCTGTGCAGAAAGAGTTGGATAGCATAGTGCAAAACATCAACCCCGAATCCAGGTGTATGTGTACAGTCAGTGTTAACAAACATTCCATCCACAGATATACCAGGTAAGAAGTGTATACTACAGGTAAAACCGGTTCATGTGTAATGATGACGACAGCCATATCACTGTCCAAAATAAGGCTATAGGGTAGTGTAGTAAGACTTCTAAGGTACAGATAACAGCACTGACTAGGAAAGTAATGTGGACTACAGGAATATACTAGATCTGAAGTAGGATGTTCATTTGTCAGCAACCTGTGGGTTACGGATCCGATATCGGATCCAAGCCGGCAACTTGTTTCAAGCTAATGGATCCAAGCTCCTAGCTCCTCCATTCACCCATAATCCCCTGCTAAACCTCCATGACCTCAGATCTAGTTTGCCGTGCTTGTGGATGGCTGGATCCTTGTTGAGCTTGTCAGATAAGTGAAGAAAAGTTACTTTTTCTAAGTACTTCTTGTCAGGAATTTCTTTTTTAGTTAAAATTAATCCTTTTAAAGTGTGTCAGTGTTAGGTTCCTTATTTTTTTATCTTAATTAGTTACCCTCCCTTCGCTGGTCGCTAGTGTGTGAGTGTGTGTTGCGTTTCTTTTGGGGCCTGTGTGTGTGTGTAGTTGCTTTTCTTTTTCTTTAAAAAAAAAAAAAGGAATGGCTGAGGCCCCAAAAGCCATATTTTCCAAATGTACCGAGTGTGGCCATAAGCTCTCCCCGGCTGATGGCCACACTCGGTGCGTTCGGTGCCTTGGGGTTGAACACCTCACCTCGGGCTGTACCATCTGTGCAGTGTTCAACCCCAGGGCACTGAAAGAGCAGAGGTTGAAGCTGGTCCTGGCGGGACTTTTACCCCCGGATTCAGCTTCGGCCTCCGCTACCTCTGCTGCTCCCATGGCTCCACCACAGCCTGTGGTCGCTGTCACTCCTGCCCCCCGTCCAGGACTCAAACTCCCACTAAAGTGTCGGAGGACAGGGAGGCCAGGAGGGAGAAACGGAGGGAGAAGCACCACAAGCGGCGGGCCGAGACCTCCGTTTCGGCCCCGCCAGCTAAGCGGGCTTCTCCCTCCACTGCTTCTAGGTCTCCTCCTCCTCGGCTCCGATCCCCCCCCCCCGGGGCCCGAGGAGGAGGAGACCCGATCTCCGTCGAGGTCATCGAGGCAGCATTCCAGGCCTGCCTCGGTGGCCTCCTCGAGATCTACCTTCAGTTTATCCGATGCAGACTTGGACCAGATGATGCGAAGATTCATCCAGGCCCAGCTGCAGATGGGAGTGTTCTTGCCTCCCCCCCCTCAGGGGGGAGCTCGACACCTTTTTTCCACCCAATTGCTCCTTCTCCGACCCGCTACCCGGGTTCGGAGCGTTCGGAGCCGAGCAGCCTTGGAGCCGGGGGTGGGTCGGCGCCGACAGTACTTGGTACTTCGGATCCGACCCTGCCCTCGAGCCTGTCGGATCCGACCTCTCGGAGCCGTGGTCTGAGCTTTAGATCCGGGCGATTCAGTGTGCCTTCGGCTCCGTCCAGGTCGGAGCACACTGGTCCCTCGGATCCGACGGTCTCGGCACCGGCTCCGATCCCTTCATCGGATCCGAGTGGGAGCCGACTTTCAGATCCATTGGAGAGTGGCTCTCCCTCGGCCTTCGATGTTGTGGAGAGGGCTCTGTTGAGAGCATCCGGACCCCCGGTCCTTGCATCGACTCCTCCCTGCACTCCCTCTCTGCTGGGCCAGGCTTCCATCACCCGGCCAAATGGACAGCCTGCTTCGATGTCACAGATAGTTCCATTGGAACAAGATGTTGCTGGCGAGGCCTCCTCGGACAGTCCCCCCGAGGAAGCTCCCCGCAAGCATAAGTGCAAAAGGAGGCACGTGGACTCCCCTGAGTCCTTAACCGAGGACACGGACTTGGAGGAAGGGGAAGGCTCCCCAAGATCGCCCCCTGAGGATGTCTCCTTTGGAGACATCATGGAGATGCTGAGAATCAGAGATGGGTGGTCTGCCCCCAAGTCTTCCTCTGACGAGTCCGTGTTTCTGGAGGCATTCGAGGCAGGCCCGTCTACCTCTTGGGTGTCCCCTCCAGCCGACCCCCTGGTGGACCTCATTACCACCAGGACGTGGAAGGATCCGGACACCGTGGAGCCAATACCGAAGCGCCCGGATAGGATTCTTAGCCCCCCCTCAGACCGATCACATTGGAGTAAGGGGCCCCTCGTAGATGCCATGTTGACAGCGGCAGCCACAAAGAGCGAATTGGCTCAGGAGAGTCCCTCAGTCCATCCACCGAGCAAAGAGTCCCGTTTGATGGATCGCTTAGGGAAGCGAGTCTTTAGTTCAGCGACCTTCTCGGTAAGGTCTCTGAACTATATGGCACATGTCATCAGGATGCAGCGGGATCTTATCAAAGAATACGCTGCATCCCCCCCTGAGTCCATGTCGGAGGAGGACAAACAATTGTACTCCACCCAAATGGCCACTCTGAGATCGATTTCAAACACTTCTATGCGGCTGTTGTCCCACACCACAGAGGGAGCCACTAGGGCTAGCGGAGCAGGCCTAGTCATAATACGTCAGGCCTGGCTCCGTCATTGCGTCTTTACAGAGCCCTTTAAAGCTTCCTTTTGATGGTTTTGCCCTATTTGGCAAAACAGTTCACGAGACACTTGTCCAGAGCGAGAAGGACGGGAAGACGTCTGCTGTCGGAATCTGCTTCTCTGCTCCCCAGCGGTCCTTTTCGAGGAACCAAAAGGGTCAGAAGAAGATGTGGTTCCAGAAATCACAACATTCCCAACCAGCTCCGGACAACCAGTCCTACCGTGGCAGAGGTGGACAGGGAGGACGTCGCCCCAGGGGCAGAGGGGCTCCGAGAAACTTTGGGTCCAGAGAACCTTTCTCTGAGCGGCCCGCGCAGCAGCCCTGAGGGGTTGTCCGACTGCTCCACTCTGGAGGCAGTCGGGGGGGCGTTTTTCGGAACACCTAGCGGCATGGGAGTCCATCACAACAGACCGCTGGGTGCTTCGCTTCATATCCAGAGGGTACAAAATACCAATACTTCATGTCCCCCAATCCAAGAACCTCCCCGATGTACCACCCGATCAGAGGGAGGCCGCAGCAGAAATACAGCAGCTGCTAAGAAAAGAGCCATCCAGCCCGTCCCCAAGACCAGCTCGGATTAGGGTTCTACTCAGGTTCTTTTGGTGCCAAAAAAGACGGGGGACTTGAGACCCATCCTAGACCTTTCCCGCTTGAACCTGTCAGTAACCAAGGAAAAATTCCGAATGGTCACTCTTCAATCTATCCTCCCCCTTTTGAGGGAAAATGATTGGATGTGCTCTATAGACCTCAAGGATGCGTACTACCACATCTTAATGGACAAACGATCCAGGAGGTTCCTTCGCTTCCGGCTGGGGGCCAGTCACTACCACTTCAGGGCCCTTCCCTTTGGCCTCACCACAGCCCCCAGGGTGTTCACCAAGGTGTTAGCAGTGATTGCGGCCCACCTAAGACTCCAGGGAATTCAGGTCTTTCCATACCTGGACGACTGGCTCCTGACCGCACCAACAAGGCATCTACTTTGCTCGGCCAGAGACTTCTTTCTCCATCTAGCCCCACAACTAGGCATTACTATCAATGTCGGCAAATCTCTACTGGCTCCGACGCAGGTCATAGAATTCATAGGTGCCAGAATAGACACCAGAGATTTGTGAGCCTTCCTAACTTCCGAGAGAATCCGGAACCTACAACTTCATGTGTGGGCTATCCTTCATTCAGAGGCTTCACCAGCGGAATTGGTCCTGAGGGCACTAGGCTCCATGGCGGCAGTGATTACGCTCCTTCCATGCGCCCGTTTGAACATGTGAGTACTGCAATGGACTCTGTTAGTGCAATGGTCCTTCCTATCCCTTCCTCTCCACCATCCCATTGCTATCAGCAAGGCTTGCTGGAGGGCGCTACTATGGTGGCTCCAAGCATCGAACTTCCATACGGGCCGTCCCTTCTGCACCTCTCCCCCTATCGCCACGGTGACCACGGATGCTTCCCGCCTCGGGTGGGGGAGGCATTATTCAGGCAGGACAGTCCAAGGCACGTGGAACGATACAGAGACCTCCCTGCATGTCAACGTTCTAGAGATGAGAGCGGTGCTGTTGGCGTTGCAAGCACTTCAGAGCTTCCTCCCCGCAGGAGCGATTGCAATTCAGTCGGACAACATGTCGGTGGTCTGGTATATCAACAAACAGGGGGGAACCAGATCTTACCCTCTATGCCGCAAAGCCATGAGAGTGTGGGAATGGGCGATCTCCACCAACCGCTTTCTGATTGCAACGCACATTCCAGGGAGGACCAACATCCTAGCGGACAAGCTCAGCCGCACCCTTCTTACCCCGTACGAGTGGTCTCTCAATCCTCTAGTAGCGAAGCAGATATTCGCAACATGGGGGCAACCCTGCTGCGATCTTTTTGCATCTCCATCAAACACCAAATGCGACAATTTCTTCGCTCTAATCCCCCCTCCAGGGGAAACTCCAAGAGACGCTCTGGTGCATGCTTGGCCACCCGGTCTACTCTATGCCTATCCTCCTCTGCCAATGATGATACAACTCTTACAGAAAGCCTCGCGGTTGGGGAGCAAGATGATTCTCATTGCCCCATTCTGGCCTCGGTAAATTTGGTTCCCTTACCTGTGGTCTCACCTTGTGAATCACCCTTGGATTCTAGATCCCATTTCGGATCTCATCTCCCATCCGTTGGACTTGCCAACTCTAAACCTGGACAATCTGAAACTGACAGCTTGGTTGCTCCAGTTCCACTCCTAGTTAGGACTCCCGGTATCTCTTCACCAGTCAAAGCCATCCTCGTGGCAGCGCATAAGCCCTCCACCAGGAAAGTGTATCACAGTAAATGGAAACGTTTTTTCCATCTGGGTGGAGCACCACGATCTAGATCCCTTTACGGCTCCTCTTCCATCCATATTAGACTTCCTAACTGAACTCTTTCAGGAAGGCGCTAGTTGTTCAACTGTCAAAGTGCAATTGGCAGCCATATCTCATTACCATGTGGGACATGATACAGGGCCCTTGATGTCGGCCAAATTGTGTAAAACCTTTCTCAAGGGCACCTTTTTACTTAGACCCCCTGTAAAAGAAGCCGTACCCCCCTGGGATCTTACATTAGTTCTTCAAGCCTTGACTGCTCCACCCTTTGAACCCGCTGCTTCAGTAGATCTCAAATTCTTGTCATGGAAAACAGCATTCCTTGTAGCCATTACTTCAGCGAAAAGAGTGTCGGAGCTTCAGGCTCTTTCTGTGAAGCCTCCTTAGCTGATATTTCACCCAGATAGAGTGTACCTCAGGATCAATCCCTCCTTTCTTCCCAAGATAGCATCAGAGACCAACATAAATCAATCCATAAATTTACCGGTTTTCTTCCATAAATATCAAAATAAGGGAGAGTACAAGCTGCACTCATTGGATGTTCATAGGCAGCTTCGTTTTTATACTCATAGGACAGCTGGCCATAGACAATCTGACCAGCTGTTCGTTTCCTTTGCCAAATTTAACTTGGGGAAAGCTATCTCTAAAGTATCTTTATCTCGCTGGATTTCCCAATGTATTCTACTGGCTTATCAAGCCTCGGGTAGACCCGCACCAGAAGGAGTTCGTGCTCATTCCACCCGCTCCATTTCTACTTCTGCGGCCTTCAAGTCTAGAGTCCCATTGGATGATATTTGTTCTGCAGCCACTTGGGCTTCATCTCATACCTTTATCAACCACTACAAGCTAGACCTGCTTTCTAGAGGGAGGGCATCCTTTGACTCTGCGGTGCTTCATAATATCCTTCCATGATGGCCACCCAAGGTGCAGGTAGCTGGGGACTCTGTCCCACAGGTTGCTGACAAATGAACATCCTACTTCAGATTTAGAAGTTATGTACTCACCATAATGTTCCATCTCAGTAGGTAGTTCATTTGTCTGCAACCATCCGCCCCTCCTTCCCCCGACCTTCTTCGGATCTACTAGTTGTTAGATATCCTTTGTTGGATATATATTGAGGGGCAAACTCGATCTGAGGTCATGGAGGGTTAGCAGGGGATTGTGGGTGAAGGGAGGAGCTAGGAGCTCGGATCCATTAGCTTGAAACAAGTTGCCGGCTCGGATCCGATATCGGATCCGTAACCCACAGGTTGCAGACAAATGAACTACCTACTCAGGTGGAATGTTATGGTGAGTACATAACTTCTAATTAATTGACATCATTCTCTCCCCCTCACCTTATCTCCAACAATAATCAACATACCCACCCCAACTGGTATGTACTGACTCTGATAATGTCCAATTGTTTGATAAATATTTTAATAGTTCCCATGCATGTGCCATATTGAATTATTCCAGCATTGTTGGCATGGTGCCATCAATGTACCTGCATGCTGTTCTTATTACCACTGTGGTCCCATATATGCATGTGTTTTGTTTGCTTATCTGGTGCCTGGGTTAATGGGAATATTTATACATGCTGTTATACCTAACCCTAGAATGTGTTTACTATTACTAACCTATATATGATGATGAATATGCTGTGGAATAAAATCCCGGTATATGTGAGGCAGAGCACCTCGCTGGCCTTGTTCAAGAGAAATCTTGACCAATGGATGGGAGATCGCAGATATACCCCAGGGATTACCTCAGTGTCACTGCTCAACAGAGGCACAGCAAAATAATGGGTATAGTTCCCCATACTAAAGGGGTGGCGTAAGCCACAAAACTATGGGCTAGGCTTGTAAATGCCCTCGGGCAGATAGCCTAGTATGAACCTATGAACCTATGAAATCTAAATACTATAGCACGCTTGGGAAGGCCGGTCCCAGTGGACCCACCTGTCCTACCTCAGCTGGCTGTGGCACCGGGCTCCAGCATGTCTGGGGCCCAACCCAGGATCTCCTTGTCTATTGGTCCTGCACCACCTTCAGGTGGAACCGCCTCAGGGGATGGGGCTCACCCCCCCCGGGGGTGGGCATGGACAGGCACCTGTCACCCATCACCAGGTCAGGGTCGTGGTGCGTAGAGCGATCAACAAGCAGTTTGATGAACTTCTATGCCAGCTCGAGGGCCGTGTTTCACGATTAGAGAGTCAGCCTGGCTCTGCGGGTCAGCCCCCAGCACAGCCACCTACGGGGCTGTGAAGGTGCAGTGGTGACTGCCCATGGGTTGGGACCTCAGTCCCACTGTTACCACTATGGCGCTTGTAGGCTTCCGATATCCCAACACTCCTCCCCATCAAAGTTTTTACCCCCCACGTGTCATATACCGCCCCTGTATGCATCTTGTGTGTCTTGTCTGTTAACCTACCCAACCTACCTCCCCAAATATACCTACTACCCCTCCCCAACATCCCACTCTCACCTAAAAAAAAAAGGGCAATCTGTTCCCACAAAAAAATCTCGCCCCATACATAGCTGTCAATTTCGCACACGTGTCCACTGGACACATGTAATCCAGTCTAATTGGCATCACAACTTATTATTGTTGCCCTTACCCCTCTCCCAGAGGTTTGAATGTCCAAATCTACCTCCAAATCCATTGTTTATGCACAGGTGTCACTGTAGAAGAAATGGGCAGCTAAGAACCTTCCATACACCCTTCCTACACATCCCTAGTTATTTTCCCTACTTTATTTCCCTCTTTGTGCCCCTTTTTCACCACTTTCCTATCAACCCTTTTTTATTTTCTTTTAAAGAAATTAGCGTGGGGGTAAGTGAGAGTAAGCACTTTTAAGCAGCAGTAAGTGGGTCTAAGCCTGTTTGCACAGGGATAAGCACTGCCTACACAGATTAAGCAATTTAGAAGCTGAGTATAACAAACTGTAACCGGAAGTTAGCAGTGCTTACCTCTGCACAAACCCGCTTACAACTGCTTTAAAGTGCCATAATCACTCTGTATCCAACGGCCCGTGTTCTGCCCAGCAACAAAATAAACAACCTCTGCAAGGATCACACCTAGTACCCTGCACACCATAGACAAAGTGATTTACCACTAAGCCATGCCACATATACATAAATTGGATGTTTTCAGAAACATATCATCCAGCCCAGTCATGCAACAGTACAGAGAAATTATACCAACATTTAGATGTATGTGCGTGTGTAAATATATTAATATCTAAACAGATACAACAGATATATATATATATATATATATTTAGAAATATATACATATATATAAATATATATGAACATATATACATGCAAATGCCTACATCCACACATATGTATGTCTACACCTATATATACACAGCAAGTTTTATATATATATATATATATATATATATATATATATATATATATATGTATGCAGATATATATCTATGTAGGTATATACGGACATAGTTATATATATGTAAGCAGATATATATATATTATAAAATAAACTGTTGAACCTGGAACATAGAGGTGCAATAGTGCTTAGGAAAAACAGTTAAACCAAATGAAAAGCACTATCGTTGTGAGTCCAAAATCTTCTTTATTGAAATACAGAAATTAAGCGCTTTCGTCAATTTAACTTGAATTCATCAGAATTTAATTAAAATTTAATTAAAACAAATGAAAGAACTTCTTATATACAGGTAACTGGTTGATGATTGGCTCAAATTTCTCATTAATAAACAAGCCCAATTAAAATTTAAAAAAAACAAGCATTTTGTATAAAAACAAAAATGAATAAAATTTTTTGTTTTATAAAACACTCAATGCCATAATCAAAGTGCTATATTTAAAAGCAAAAAGAGGAAAACCTGTAAATGTCATAGAAATATATATTTTTTCTCTCTTTCTTTCTTTCTTAAGTACATTCTGCCCTTTCTTTTAAAACAGGTGCCAAGTTTAAATGTTCATTTAAACCAGGGGGAAAGTTTCACTAGAAACAGGATATTTTGGTTTATATATATATATATATATATATATATATATATGTATATATTGCCATACATCTGTAGATAGCAATGGTAGATTAACAAAAACATATATGTCCACATGCACCGTTAATGGGGTTGAGAGGCCCCAAACAATATACGTCTTGTACAAATAGTCATACCCCCCCACAGCCAAACACATCTGCCTTGCAATACACTACCAAGTGTTGCAAATCCATTAACTAGGACCTGACACAACATGGGCACAAGATGTTAACAGTTCTACATCCCACCTGTATGATGTCAGGCTGGTATTGGTAACATATCATGCAGTACAGTCTGCCTCCCATAGGAAATGTAAAATGTGGAAGCTATCAACATCCCCAGGATACATATACACAGACACATATTTACAGATACAGATATACATATGTATATATATATATATATATATATATATATATATATATATATATATATATATATATATATATACATGTGACTACACACATACACAAGCAGAGATATGTATAGTAAGATACATATGTAGAAGGTGCGCACAATATGGAACAGCCACTATGCCTACAGTTAATACCTAAACAACTGGACACTGTATGGGCCACCCATACAAATGACAATCATTGCCTGCAACATATACCCACAGAGAGGTCATAGGAAAAAACACCACACACAGGTTTCCAGAAATGGAAAACTTTTATGTGTGTACTATTACAGTTCAATATGCCATGTCATATAGCTGTTCAGACACTGACATCCATATAAACAGAGTAATGCAACTGTGAAACAGTTATAATAATACAGTAGTCTGGAAAGGTTCACAGCTGTTGCTGTCCAGGCCAAGCCCTTCAAATTGTACAATAGTAAAGACACACTGGGCAACAGGATACCAAACAATCAACAGCAAGTAATGCATGTGTATAGTTCAGCAGCCTCTGTCTACACTCTGTACAAAATCACTATGTGGTAAAGACTTCACTTGACCAAATGGGATGCAACTGTTACATAACAAGGCATAACTGACACCATCACAAGCACACTGACAAACAGAACAGTCTATATGGCAGGAGGCAGTAGGCCTGCATTAACCCAATTTATGTAAGTAATGTAAATATAGGTGAAGTGTACGGTACTGTACATCCAGATACCTTAAGGCAGCTCACCCCTGAGACCCCCACATTTTGTAACAGCCTAGGTCATTTATGGTGCATCCCCCCCAAGAGTCAATAATACAGGGTCATATACCACTGTTACATACACTTGCCTCTGGAGTGCATAAGGGCACACCTGTATTGTGTAGGTGAAGCCCACACATATATGGCCCTAGCTCCACCGTATCTGTGGGGGATACAACAGCAGTGGACTGATGGCAACAATGGCAGTGTGATATACTCACAGCCCACTACAGACCAACCCCTGACAGCATGTCATATGTGCAAAGCTTGGTATGTAGGTTGACAGAGGCTGGAACATAGGCCCATATGTGCAAAACTGTTGCCATACACTAAGCAAGTCACTGGTGTTACAGGATAGTCTGCAACATACCCTTAGTCAGGGAATTGAGGTTAGAAACATAAATGGATGTCACCATGTACTGATAGCACTCACATACACTGCCAGTGAAATATCTGACACAGTACCTGTGTGGTGGACAGACAAAACATGATAGGCACACCACTGGCCACCAAGAGGATAGGCCCACAGTTGAGAGCTATGCAGACAGACTGCATTCCAAGGTAAACTAGTATGTATACACACACCCTGTTACACCAGTACTATACAAAGCATAACACAACTCTACTCACACTCTGTCTGTAGTTCTGGAACCTCCTGCAAATATGTAGCTGCCCTGAGTCTGCCGGTTCTCCTGTAAGAGGTATTGCTACCTGCTGTCTGTAACACTGATGCCCACACACAGGAAGGATGTTCATCACACAGGAAAGGTAAAAGGACCATGCACACATGATGTAGGGATTTATAGTAGGTTGCCATCACAGTGGTAATTGGAAGTACTACACAGAAAGCTGCATGCAGTTAGCAAGTGTAGGACACTGGCTGGTGCCGAGGCCATCACCTGATCAAGTGCATCACCTAATCAAGTGCATCACCTACTAAAGCCAGGCTGCAATCTACCGACTCAAAGCAGATCAATCCATTCACTAGAGAGAGATGGAGAGAGAGAGAGAGGAAGCAAAAGTGGAAAAAAAAAAAAAAAAAAAACTAAAGCTCATCAAACTAACAGCTGAATATGCAGGCATTTAACCAGCTGACATTCATAAAGACATCATTCCCACAACAGGTATGTGAAGTATATGTACATGTATTAGAATGTAGTACCTGGTCCAGCATAATGGGATAGATGATGTGGAATGAGTTATATGTGTCATCAGGTGTTGTTGTGATGATGTTCAACTGAACATCTGCTATGGACAATCATGTCTGTCCCTGTGGGTAGTGGGCCATAGCTGTTAACTGTGCAGGTCAGCACTGACAGACAAGATGTAAGCCATCATAGTGTGTGTTGTGTAATGGGAAGTACGTATGTTACATGGCCAATAGCTGGTGGTGGAAGTAATGCCATTATGATGGACATGTTGGAGCCACGGCCCACCACTGGCAGGATACTCAGGTGAATCTCTAATGTGGCATGCCAGAATGCCATATGTGTGTAATAGGATTACCTGCAGTCAGGTCCCACATATACCCCATTAATGTCAGGCCATGTCCATATGTGGCATCTGTCTGTGTTGTAGCAAGGCAGAACAGTGCAGCTGTGCAGGATGGTGTTGTGTGATTGTGGAGCTGATGTCTGAATGTACCCCACATATAGGTATGCATATGTGTACATGTCACATATATAAGGATATATATATATATATATATCTATATATATATATCTATATATATATATATATATATATATATATATATATATATATATATATATATCAGCATGTATGTTCAGAAATATACATATACCCATGTGTAGGCATATATATGTGCACATATATGACATCACATATATCTACACATATATAGATATATACCTGTATGCACATGTCTACATATGTACAAACACACACACAAGCATATATGTATGTAAAGATATGTCCCCTGTATCACTATCACAGTTATGTGTGCTATGTGTGAGGCAGCAGCAAACATAGCAATACACACAGATATCTACAGCTGGCAGTGTGTGCACCATGGACGGGTATGTCACATGTTAGTCCCTTGTTGGCACCACATTGCCCCATCTGTGAAGTATGCAATGGGAATATGGGGAAGTATGGCAGGTACACATGTGGAGGTGGTCAGGATTGGTAGATATAGAGGACAGTCTACAGGGGTGGTATGTGACCCATGTGGTGGGTAAACACCATTGATGGTGTGTGTGGTCTGTGATGTGGATGCCTCATGGTCCCCAATATGGGCACAATGGGAACAAGCCTCCCACCCACTTCCACTCACAACAGCAGTCTACGTCATGAAGGTGCCTGGTCTGGAGGCTGAGCAGGAGGAGCATGTTGGCTGCGTGAATGTGTAAAGGGTGCCTCAGACTGATGTAGCACATCCCTCATGTGTCTGTGGAGTCTGGTATGGAACAGACCCTAGACCTGAGCTCAGGGGACAGGAACATGTCTATGTGTGCCCTAAGGGAGGGACCAACAACCCTGGGTGGTTTCACCTAATGGTATTGCTGTAACAGTACACTAGGCAGCCCCAGGTGTGGAGACACATGCGATGTGGCCTGGTATCATGGGCAGATGGGTGTAGAGTGGTGGATCAGCTGGCCAATAGAACACATACATGTTATTGTGTAACTGTTATAGAACATTTGTTGGTAGTAATAGTCTACACAATTCTGGTACAGGTCCAACAGCATTCATAGATATCCCCAATAACACAGACTGTCAGATGTGCAGCAATCTCAGAACAGCCATACCACTGGCATATATGGAACCATAGTGGTCCTGACAGTGGCATGCAGGTGAATAGTCTGTAACAGGCCAGCAATGATAGTGTCCACACAGGGGACATGGCTGCAATCACATAGCAGAAGGTATGGTACAATACATAATCTGTCCAAACAGTAGTTAAGCTGTAGCCATGCCTAATGAGTTGTGTGTACAGTCTGTTGAAGCTGATATGGTAGGGGGGGTGACAGAGATGTGTATTATGAACTGTGGTAACCTTGCTGTATGAGTTGCTCAGACCTGTTTCCATCTTTATGTCTTTCAGCCAAGATGGCACATGCACAGTTGCCCACTTTTTCCAATGCTGTGAATGACATGGTCATAGCACACATAATCCAGCACTATCCACTGCTGCTTGGCAGGCATGCACATGAGCAGCAGGAGTGGACCACTCTGTGGAACGACCTAGTCCTGTCGGACTGCACAACCGCAGTTATGAGCAGGTCCAGCATCATTGTACTGGCCTTCGCAATGCTCGTCAGTGATGCCCGTCGGTGTGCTGCTGCAGTCTGGGGGGATCACCTTGCCACAGGAGGGCCATGCCATCCACCCCCCTCTGACACATGTGGAGGAGCCCCTGGCCAATGTCGTGGCACCTGGACCACCAACAACCAATGGACCCCTTCATGGAGGTGGATGTCACCCACACACTGGCCAAGAAGCATGCAGGTAAGGACATAAGGCACATCAGTAGACCACTGTTGTGTAAACATCCACATTGGTACAGGTAGATCATGCATATCTGACATGTCATAGATATAGGTCAGCAGCCGCACACCTAACACAATCTGTAGACACCGCATGTGACAGTACAGGACATATGTCACATACCAAGCTTGTGTACTGCTAAGATATGAGGTGATGTGGTCTCATGGCAGATCAAGGATATGTGTGTAAAATCAATAAAGGTGTGTACACCCCCCATATCCACGGTATGCTGTGATGGTTGTCAGTGTAAGAGTATTGCAGTGGTCATACATAGTCTGTTGATGATGACAGCTGTAAGTCAGGCATCAGACATTCACCAATGACAACAGTCCGCATATCATCCCTGGTATGTGTTGCTGAAAAACATAGGGGTTGTGAGAAGTAAAGCTGACATAACTGACACAGTACTACACATTCTGCAATGGGTTGTACACCTGTGAGTTGTGGTGCACAGTACATGGCAGGGTGCAAAATAGGTGCACAGCAATACTGTGTACATAGGTGCAGTGGTGTCCAGGGGGAGGGGCATCACCTAGTGACACAGCACATGCATCACACACATGTATACTGTTGCTAGCATGGATTGACTATAGCTGAACTGCATGCTGTTCTGTTCCATATGTTCTGCAGGTTGGTAGATGGGTAATAGAAGGACTGTGTGTACTATCATTGTGCAACTTTACCTGTGTGTGTGTGTGTGTGTGTGTGTGTGTGTGTGTGTGTGTGTGTGTGTGTGTGTGTGTGCATCCTGGTGGTTAGTCAGTTTCTCTGCAGGGTCACTGTGGCGAAGTGGAGGG
This sequence comes from Protopterus annectens, assembly GCF_019279795.1. Classification (NCBI taxonomy): domain Eukaryota; kingdom Metazoa; phylum Chordata; order Ceratodontiformes; family Protopteridae; genus Protopterus; species Protopterus annectens. The sequence continues at coordinate 155,347,317 of NC_056726.1, forward strand.
AGGTAGATGCATGTATGATGCATGTGTGCATGTGTGTGTTTGTGTGTGTGGCCATGTATGCACATGTGTGATTGTGGGGTGTTCATACGGCTGTACCCCCCCTTTGGGACCATGCAGTACATGGACATGGACTGCCACATTACACAACAGGAATACCTGTTGTGTGTGTAATCACTTGACAGCAAATACAATCCAATAAATATAGATGCCGCTATAAATCCAAAGGTTCACTCGTCAAGAAAAAGCCAGCTGAACGATTATGAATACCATACACGAGTAGGAACCACCACGATAAAAAATAAATAATATAATGACTGCTGAATAAAATATCAACTCATTTATTGTATAAAACAAAAGAAAAAAGACGGATGAGCGCTTTCGCGTACACACTAGTACGCTTCTTCAGATCTTAGCATCTACATTTTACTGACCCCTTTTATACAAGAATTCACATTCAAATGCAATAGTTAATTAGTCAATTAAACAATTAAATAATTCATTAGAGATGCAGTACAACAATGAGCGTTTTGTAGCTGCCTGGTATCACTATTAGTTCTGGTAGCAAGAAATCTCAACAAATAAATAAACTAGTGAATAAGTAAATAAAAGATCCTTAAAATGCTGTCACTCTAGAAGCAAAAACTATATGTTTCATAAAACAGAAAACCAAAACAAATACGTGTACAAGTGCTTGCTAGTACTCATCACTTCTAACACATATTTATCCCCTAATATGTGGATATGAAACACGTAATAAAGTTAGATATATTATATATATATTGTTATATATCTTATTTTATTTTGCAGCATATTATGTATTATATATATATATCATGTAGTTATGAGTTTGTTCCATATGATGTATTATTATTTATTTATGCATTTATTTATGTATTTGTTTACTTAGTTACATACACATATATACCTATATATATATATATATATATATATATATATATACATATATGTATATATTTTTTATGTCTTCACTTAGCGATAGACTTTATTATTAGTTTACAATGGGATTTTTTATATGAAGTAATGTGGTATATAAGGTACTTACATGTTATGCAGCAACATTTATTCTGTATTTCACACCCTTTATACCTTATATACATTTTTATTTTTATTTTTATTTTATTTTATTTTATACGTGTTTCATATGCACATATTAGGGGATAAATATGTGTTAGAAGTGATGAGTACTAGCAAGCACTTGTACACGTATTTGTTTTGGTTTTCTGTTTTATGAAACATATAGTTTTTGCTTCTAGAGTCACAGCATTTTAAGGATCTTTTATTTACTTATTCACTAGTTTATTTATTTGTTGAGATTTCTTGCTACCAAACCGAGGTGGAATCCTTCAAAGCCCCCGGGCCTGTGGAAAATACGGCCCAGACCGCAGAATCCTTTATAAACGCATTCTGTGAACACCTTCAGGAATGCATGGATCATGCAATCCCAAATAAAACCAAGACCCAGTCCTCCAAAGGCAGGCGTCCTATCTGGTGGACCCCAGCCATAAACAAACTACACAATAGAAGGAGGAAGCTACTACATGATAGAGCAAAATCCCAAAAAGGGAAGGCATCTCTGATCAGTATTAGCAAAAAACTACGGGCACTCATAAAATCATCTAAGGCCAGCTTCAAGAGAAAAATTGCACAGGACACTAAGGATAATCACAAGGCTTTCTTTAGTTATGTTAGGAACCTGGGTGGGAATTCCCAGATATGCTCAGAATTAGTCCAAAATGACAAAAAATACACTGAACCCACAGACATTGCCAACATCCTAGCTGACAGGTTCAGAGCAAATCCCCCCTCCCCACCAAAAGAGCAAATATCTATCCCAGCAGAGTGCTGCCCCCCTGACATCTCAGATGCTCAGGTAAGAGCCGCCCTCTCCAAAGCAAAAAACACAGCATCAATGGGACCAGATGGTGTACTGGGCTGTGTCCTACATGAACTCCAAGAAGAGCTAAACCCAAACATAAAACTACTGTTCAATCTCAGCCTTACTATAGGATATGTACCCAAAGAGTGGCATACAGCAACAGTGGTCCCTCTCCACAAAGGTGGTGCCTCAACGGATCCTGGAAACTATCGCCCCATAAGCCTGACTAGCTTGGTCTGCAAAGCTATGGAAAGGATCATCATGGACCTCATAAATAAAGATATTGGGGACCTACAGACACTGGATCCTACCCAGTTCGGCTTTGTTAAGGGCAGATCCTGCCTCTTAAACCTGGTCGATTTCTTTGAAACAGTCACCAAGGCCATTGACGAGGGGAAGGTGGTCCACACAGCCTACCTGGACCTCGCAAAAGCCTTAGATACAATACCCCACTAGGGCATTATAGATAAGCTCACCAGCTTAAATATAAACCCCTGTGTCACTAGATGGGTTGCAAACTGGCTCAAGGACAGAACCCACATGGTTAGAATTGCTGGAGCCATGTCAGACTCCAAACCAGTTACAAGTGGCATCCCACAAGGCTCAGTCCTGGGACCTCTCTTGTTCGGTATATATTTCTCGGAGGTACAGGCCAACACAGAAGGACTGTGGCTGACCAAGTTCGCAGATTACTTCAAACTAGGCGCCATAATCGACTCTCCAGCCGACACAAGCATCCTCCAAATGGGCCTCATAGAAACAGACAACTGGTGCCAGAGCCATGGCCTCAAGCTAAACACTAAAAAGTGTATAGTCATCCCCTTTGGCAAAAACAAAGTGCCCACAAATTACCACATAGGTGGTAATCCATTAACTATGGAAGAAGTAATTAGGGACCTGGGGACCCAAGTTGATAGCAATCTCTCATTTGAAAACCACGTGGCCAAAGTGGTTAGAAAAACATTTTATATAGCCCACCTAATCATGAAGGGATTCACATCTAGATCAGGGAGGTCATCGTGCCTCTTTACTCATCCCTCATCAGGCTCATAATTGAGTACAATGCCCCTTTTGGGATGTACCTTACCAGACACCTGCAGCAACTGGAAAGACCCCAAAAGTACCTCACCAAGAGGATCAAAGGGCTCAAACAGATGCCATATGCTGCCCGGTTAAAGAAACTCCAGCTCTACTCAGTGGCATACTGCCTGCTCAGAGGCGATCTGTGCCTGACGTATAAAGCCATGTCTAACCTGGAATTAATGGACATGCTGCACCGCAGAAAATCCAAATCCTATCGAGCTACGTGCTCGAGAGACTTGAACCTCAGCACTGAAATACATAGGACATGCTGGGGGGACAGATTCATAACCCAGAGGCTCCCTTCACTCTGGAATAAAATCCCAGTCCAGGTTAGGCAGAGTCCCTCATTGACTCTCTTCAAGAGGAATCTTGATGAGTGGATGGGAGATCGTAGGTTTACCCCAGGTATCACTTCTGTGTCACTGTTAGACAGAGGCACAGTATACTAACCTCGAAAAAGGGCATAGCAACATTCATTTAAAATGAGTGGCGAAAACCAAACACACTCTGGCTAGGCTTATAAATGCCCTAGGGCAGATAGCCTAGTATGAACCTATGAACCTATGGTTGGTTGTGGTCTCTATAATGTTATCCTGTTGTGTTGTAAGTGTACATGTGTCTGCACTAGGATGCCCTGTGCATATGATGATACCTGTGCCCCATTCCTGTCATCCATATCATCGATGCAGGGACAGGCTGATATTATTCTGATGTATATGGAGACATATATTATGTATACAACCATATTCATGTCATGAGTAAACGTCACGGTTGTGTATACCCTCCCACATGTATCTCAACATATGTCTCTGCTATGTGCACATAATGATAAAACAGCTTATGTGATGCAACAGTCATATTAATAACAAGGACTACACACATTAGGAACTAAAGGCAATTGTACAATACTACTCAATATGTGTATTGACAACTATATTAATAAAACAACAGCTGTCTCCACATGGTGTAGTGGTTAAGTGTTGTGACTTCAGTGTAAAGGATCCTGGGTTCAAGACCTGCAAGGGCTGTTCATTGTGTTGCTGGTCAGAACAAGGACTGTTAGATACATAGTAGTTAAGGCAGTTTTGAGCAGCTTTAAGTGGGTTTGCGTGGGTTTGCATGAAGCTAAGCGGTGCTAAGCTATGGGTAAACATACGGGCACTGACACAGTGTAGGCAGCGCTTACCAGTGCACAATTCAGCTTAGCTGTTATATTGCAGCAATGCTGATACTCGCTAAGCATAGCTTAGCGCTGCTAACCAGGACACACAACCCAGCCTAATAACCTGTAATGCGTGTATGTAATGCCATGTACAATACATTACAGTAGCAAGGGGTGTGAGTGTCATGTGTGGGACACAGACATATATGAGGCCTGTACAACAGTGTTATCCATGTGAATATGTGGCATACAGGTGTAGTAGCCCAGGGTACATGCTGTTACACTGGCATGTAGTGTATCATGGCAGTACTACTATTGACAATGCTAACCCAGGCAAGAGCAGAGTGCTTAATGTAGTACTGACAACAGGCACACCTGCGAGCATGGTTGGACACTGACGCCTCCCTGTTGTATCCCTGGTGTGTGGGCTGTGTCACAGTATATACCCCTTACTGGTCTGTCCATGCACTCATGCTACTGCATAGCTACCTGCCAAGCTGATGACTGTCAGTCTCTGTACAGATGTGCAGATGGCAGGTAACAAATTGGAGACACGGTCAAGGTAGTTAGCAGCGATAGGCCCTGGTATCTCAGATGAGTGTCTGGCTGTTATGTGTCTGTAAGTGTGTATATGACGGTATGTCACACTACGTATCATCCAAGTACATACATTACATCCCCCATTAGCATATTGTACATGCCGGGGGATGTTCTGCATGTACCATATAACCTGGAACACACCTCACCCTAAACGCTGTGCAGTGTGTGCATTGTAAGCCACACACGTCAGTATCACGATATAGCTAGGTAGTGGTCTACTCCCGGTGTTTGCAAGTAACAGTGTGTGTGTATGTGGATGGGTCTACATCAGGTTGCAGGGTATACACTGCTCAGCGGGCCACCTGTCCATGTGGCACAGGCAATAACTGGTATAGTAACCTGTGAAATGTGTTTGACTGTACCCCAGATATGTCATAGCCATGGTGTCAGCACAGTGACATACCCCGTTGTGCAATGTGACTGCAGACCATCCCCGTGCTGACACATGTACACCTACATACAATACCTGACTATTATTACATTACTATGTAGGGTGGGGGGGCACACGTCTGTTTCTACATTTATACACAGGATTGGAGGGCACACCTGACTGTTATTACATTACTACATAGGATGGGGGGGGCACCTTTCTATTTCTACATTTCTAAACAGGATTGGGGGGCACACCTGACTGTTATTACACTACTGCGTAGGATGGGGGCACACCTGACACTTGTAAACATTTGTTTTGACTGTACTGGTATGCCAGGTACTCCATTTCATTCTGTATACTTACCTATCATGCTGACTAGAGGCATACCAGTGTACTACAGATCGTAGCTTTGGTTGCCCTACATATTCTGACTTCCTACCCTTCAGAACTAACATCCTACTGCTGGACCTGCTGTAGTCTGTCTGTGTAGGCCTGGGGGTAGGTTAACCATAGCCATCATTCAGGGGCCATAGCACAGGTTCTGTTTGGGTGTGTCTGCACCTGTCCTGCTGGCTGAGACCATTGTTGGGTATGTGAACCGCCCTGACTGGCATGTGTGAGTCATGTGGACACACATGTCACTCAGCACATTTCCTGCAGTGGGTTTTGTCACCCTCTGTAGTACTGGCTACTGCGGTGACTCCATTATGTGTTATAGATGTCATGATGCCACTATGGATGTCTGCTGTCTGCTGCCATAACATTCAGCCACCCAATTCCTTGCATGCGCACATCCATACCATAGATACAGGTAACGACACATTCTACTCCATTTGGCAATTGGTAGGTTGATTGACTTACCTTGAGGGTGTGCCAAACTTGAGGATGGTGCTGGAGGGCTGCCTATGTCGGATACACATAGTACACTCCCTATACATGGTTCAGCACAGGTAGTGTCATATTTGGCATCCCTTTTACTGTATGTGTGTGTCAGAGAGAGGTGTCATTCCCTGGGTCCCTATTGTCTCAATGTATGTGCTATGCATTGTCTCTTTGCCGCAGCCTCGGCATACTGGGCACACCTCCATCTGCCTACTGGGGCAGGCTCAGGTTGTTCCTTTTCCGAGTAACTCTGTGCCTGTGCAGGCCTTGGCATTGGTGGAGAGCTGTGTGGCCCTGCCCCATGCTATTCCTGCTGCAGCTGTTTCCGCAGGATCATATTGTGTAGCATGGCACATACCATAACAATTTGGGTACATGTAGCTGGTGAGTACTGCAAGGCTCCACCAGATATGTCCAGACACCGGAACTGTGACATGAGCATCCCAAACACATGCTGTATTATAAGTCTGCTCTATGCGTGTGCCTCATTATGGTGTTCTTGTTCAGGTGTGTGTGCATTTATGATGTTTGTCATCAGCCACGGCTCCAGTGTGTAACCAGCATCCCCCACTAGGTGACCATATGGGACGCCCCCATTGGCAAATCTCTGGTATAGCTGCATCAGATGCCATATGTGGGAATCATCATAGCTTTCAGGGAAGCCAGAACACACATTCATTATAATGCCCTGGGCATCACAGACAACCTTGTAGTTGATGGAGGGGACGCCCCTGCGGTTGATGTAGGCCCTACCCTGATCACCAGGTGGTGCTTTGATGTGTATGTGCGTGCAGTTTAGAGCACCCACTACCTCAGGGTATTCTGCTATTTGTTGGAAGAGATGCATATTGCTGGCCAACACCTCACGGGTGTTGGTGAAAATATACGTGCTCACTGGCATGTGCTGACATGGCATCCAGGAACTGGTGGAATACTGTGGATGCTGATGCCTGTGAGATTCCCATGATATCCCCAGTTGAGCTTTGGGAGGTATTTGTGGCTAGTATTCCTAGGCCTACACATACCTTGGTATCCACTGGGATGGGTTCCCCTCAGTCAGTTTGGTGTGTCAGGTGTGGCCGGCACAGCTCAACAATTTGCTGTAGGAGGTTTATGTCCACCCTATAGCGCTCCACTATCTCCAGCTCATGTAGCCCCTGGTAGGTCTGTACACTCTTCTCCATCTCCTCACTGTGGGTTGATCGGCAACATTCACATCCTCACCACCCTCATCCTCTTGCACATGTTGCTCTATGTTGCCTGCTGCAGCCCATCTCATTTTGTAGGTTTGTTTAACTTTCCCCACTTGTATACACCGGTGGTGTAGAGTGTGGGAAATTCCAGTGGGGAACGTGTTTGAATAGTTTACAGTAGTGTTCTGGGCTGGGCTGGTCTGCTGCCTGTATAATTGGGTGATTCTGATACATTTCACCTGCCAGCTATGCTAGTTCTCCCTGGTTACCTTCCTTCTGCTGTTTTCCCTTCCCATTGCCTTCCTTTTTAAGCATAGGGGAGCGTCACACAAACAGAGTGCACAAATGTACACACTGCTGCTATTTCCTGGTTTATAGGTTCATATGTTCATAGCTAGGTACTAGGCTATCGGCCCAAGGGCCTACATAAGCCTAGCCAACAAGGTTCCTTGGCTTATGCAACCCAAGAAATTTATTTTCCTGTGCCACTTTTGAGCAGAGACACAGAAGTGATCCCCGGGGTGTATTTCTTATTTGCCATCCACTCATCAAGATTTTTCTTGAAGACTGCTAATGAAGAACTTTGCTTGACATAGATGGGTAGCCTGTTCCAGAGTATGGGAAGTCTCTGGGGCAGGAATCTATCCCTCCAGCATGTCCTGTTTATTGTGGTGACAAGGTTTAGGTCCCTAGAGCATGTAGCTCGGATGGATTGGGATTTCTTTAGGTATAGCATGTCCAACAGCTCTGGGTTTGACATAGCTTTATATGTTAGGCAGAGATCACCTCGTAGTAGTTGATATGCTACAGAGTAAAGCTGGATTTTTTTGAGATGGTCAGTGTAGGGCATTTGTTTGAGGCCAGTACTTCTTTTTATGAGGTACTTCTGTGGCCTTTCCAGCTGCTGCAGATGTCTTGTGAGGTACATTCCAGATGGGGCGTTGTACTCTATAATGGGTATAATGAGTGTCGAGTAGAGGGGAACAATGACCTCTTTTTCCCTGGATTAGTAGGTGTGCCACGTAGAAGGGGCACTTTTATTTTCTGCCTTTAAAACCTGGTGAGCGACACGTACACCCGCTTAGGCATTGTAAAGAGTGCTAGGCAGGTTTAGACACACCCTCTAGCTTAGCTGTGCTAAGCTAGGAGCAAACCCAAGCCACAGTGCTCCATGCCTGACACACACCTCCCATGATGTCACCTAACTCCTAGGCTTGCACAAAGCTATTCCTACTCTTACACTGTTGGGTCCTGACTCACATGCTGGGGAAAAGTGGGATTCACTATCCTTCCCCTCATTTGCATAGGACTGCCTGCTAATTTATAGTTACATGTCTCACACTGAGCCTCCCCTCTTAGCAACCACAACTCACTGGCCATGTTGTCTTCTGCCTGCCATTAACTTGCATGGCAGAATACTGATTTTAGTTAGAATGCTTAATTTAAGTTCATTTTGTTATTTTTCTCCCGATCACGTTTGAGTGCCGCTGCCCTACGCTTAAACAGCCGAGATTGGCTAAAAAAAAAAATAAAAGTTGCTTTTTTGTATTTTTTTACTGTTTGCAATGCCAATGGCCTTATACTTAGCCATTGGCATGCTTGCTACATGATATGCAGCCTTTATTTGAGCTGTCACAGCTCCGTTTGGATTTTGCAAAAATGTACTCGGTTACTAACCAAGTACATTTCAGCAGATAGCACTAGTCCTACACAGGCAGTTGCAAGTGTCCTGGATTGCAAAATCACCTCATTTGCATAGAATTCTCCTGCAAATGGGGTGATTTGCATACAAGGGCTTAGTCCGTGCAGGATTAGTGCAGGAGCGCTTGTGCATGCCCCTGCAGGCTGTTCCTGGATCGCATGGCAGACATATTGCCTGCTTGAGCTCCTGCACCGATCTTGCACGCTGTGCAAGCTTTAGAGAATCCGGGGGTATCTCTCTCTCTCTCTATATATATATATATATACATATATATATCTGTATATATATATATATATATATATATATATATAAATATATATATATATATATATATATATGTGTGTGTATATATATATATATATATATACAGACACATCTATATATATATATATATATATATATATATATATATATATATATATATATATATATATATATATTTATATGGCTCTACCTGATAACACCGACAACGAAATAACCGACACGAAAAAAACGAAAAAAAAAAAAGTTCAAAAACACAAAACTTCACATGCCCAATAAACCAAAATCCCAACAATCAACAAAACAAATACCTTTCCCAAAAAACACACACACACACAACACAAGCACACCATAAACCTTACAAACCTACACTAAACCTTACGTACACAACTATCTATGCACTAACCTTAACCCAAACCTAACCCTAAGGTCTGTCACTATCGCACACTTACCTTACCCACACCCTAACCCTAACTCACTTAATCCACCTCTAAACCTAAACTCCGTCACTATCGCACACTTACCTGACCCGCACCCTACCCTAACGTCCGTCACTATCACACACTTACCTTAACATGGCAGCGTTCTCAGCGTCGGGATTCTCAACTGTCGTTCTTCTCCATTGTCGATCTTCCGATGTCGGTGTTCTCGTTGTTGGCGATCTCCGATTTTGGCGTTTTCAGGTAGACCCATATATATATATATATATATAAATATATATATATATATATATATATATATATATATATATATAAATATATATATATATATATATATATACACACACACACACACACACACACACACACATACATTTTATATATATATGTACGTATATGTATGTGTGGATAGATAGACTTATGTAGTGTGAAACTGGGTGCAATGTATAATAGTGTGTTGAATATTCAATAAATCTCTTAAAATGATAAATATCAATGCATGTCTACATCTCAGTGGATTTTGAAAGTCAAATTTTAATTAGAGGGTAGGCATACTGCTTGTGACTGTGGTTAAATATAGGTAATGTTTTGGAGAGGATACATATTCTTTCATGGATGAAATAAATCATTCTGGTGGGACTGGTGCTGAGAACAGTGTACATGTATTAGGTTGCTGTCTTCACTGTGGTCAGAAGAAAGAAGATATGATGTGAAGAATAGTAAGGATTGTGTGTTTGATAGGCATAGTATGTATAACAGTGACAGCGACTGATAGTATATTAGTATAAGCCATTCATGAAAGTAGTTGTAGCTTATACTGACTTATAAGCTGTGACATCATTTGTGGCTTTGTTCTTTTTCTAAAATGGTCTAATGCCTATGGCTTTATGACACTTAAAAGCTGACATGGCTAATGCTATAAACAATCTGCATCAGCGAAGTAGTACATCTAGATACTACACTCATAAGATGGCAGGTAAAGTAAGCAGTCACAAAAGGACTTCTGGTCATAGTAGAGTGAGCGATGATGTATAGTGCTCTGATCCTTTTCATCTAGTTATCTTCAGCAATTTTTGCTTATTTTCTTTTTGAGAAAAAAAATATAGCTGCTTATTCCAATTTCTTATACTGTTGTCTTTTTTTTAATCTGATTTTTTCCACAGCATTGGATGATCCCATTCTGACATAAAACCATCTTCCTTATCAAGTCATGAAAAGCCTGTTGCAGAGCAACAGTTCGGCCTGTATGTAGTATCAAGAAGCCAGATGTCCAGGAGGACAAAGAAATGAAAAACAGAAAAAAATTATCTAAACTTGGCCAGTTCACTTATTAGAGGAATGATTTCCAGAGTGTTAGACAATTTTTTACTTTACAAAATTAGGTGTTAGACATAAAATCAGGACTCAAAGAAGCCAAAATCTCATCTGTTGATATTAGAATATGCCAAACTTCTTACATTAAAACAGTAACTAAAATTAAAGCTGGAATTAACATTTTTATGATAAGAAATCAGGAAACTGTCCAGCTGTGTGTAGAACTTTGAAGCACCCTCTAGGTACACAAATCTAAAATTGAAGAAACCAGCTACATAATTAATTTTTCCAGTGATATTTCTTGAAACTGTGGGACCTACTAGTGGCTCACAATATGCCACTTAGCTTGTCACTTGGTTCTTCTGCCAGACCTGTGCAACAGGAGCCACCATATCCATCCATCAGTCATCAAGCTCTTGCAAGTACTTAAAAAGGACAGACACATTGCATACTATCTGAACATATAAGAAATTATCATGGGTGAGCACCGTTGAGACTTTCTTAGAAAGTTCCCATTGATGGAGGAAAATGCCAAGCAGCATGCAAGAATATATGTGAACATGTAGTTGCATGATTATTTAAATTTGTGATTATATTTAATCTTTGCATGTCTTACATTAAAATAAACAGGTTTCTTTTGTAGATATTGACACAACTGAAAGTGAACTGTTAAATTTGCTTTCAGATTCCTTCAGGTTCCTTCACTGCATCAGCTGTATCAGCCCTATTTATTGATTGGTCAAGAGCAGTTCCATTCTCTATAAGCAACACGACTAAGACCAACACACATTAGGATCATTCATCAGGTAAAACATTCCCAGGGTGCAGACACGTTCCCCCTATCATATAATGCTCAGTGCTGTCTAGCCTCTCCAAATTGTTGCTTCCCTTAAAGTTCAGGTGAGGAAATAGCCTCAAGCCTTTTTTGTTACTTTTTGTGGTAATTTGTGAATGTTATATTTTTTCTACTTTTCCCCCCTATATGTCTTAATTTCCAACCTTCTCATGATGTCTAGGTTTTTTTTTTTTTTTTTTTTTTATCACACTTATTTCATTTTCCCCCCCAGATCAATATTTCCATTAATTGTTCCTCCTTTATTGAATTTCGGCCATTTTGGTTTCTTTGGGCTACGGACAGCCTTTCTGATACTATAAAATGAACCTATACATGCCTGCAAGAGGACTATTCCTGTTCAAGATATACAGTCTGTACTCATATATAGTCTGAGTGAGCAGGATTAAACCCATAAGTTCCATGTCTGTAAAGACTTTTCTGCTCCAACTCTGCAAGGCAAAAACATGATTTGAGGTTACATTTTTTTGAGCAGTTATTTTCTGTTAAAGATCCAGGAGACATTTTACGTTGTCTTCCTCATTTTCATCCAGTCAGCAGTCTATAGTGGAGAGTTTGCCATCCTTAAAAGCAAGTTTTCAGTGTTTTACTGACATAATACTGCTTGTTAGCTCTCTCCAGTGGATTCAAGTGTTCCAAAAACTTTGGAACAGACTGTACAAGAAATTGAGCCAGGATTCTGATTCTCTAGCTAGAATTCTGCACTTATTTCCTTTTATTCAGCCATCTAAACTGTCTACTGCTTCAAAGTCTGATAGAGGTTCTTCTCCTTTTCAGTTTGTCTTGAAGTCCACTCACTGCCCTGCCCCTCCTGATGTAGGCCTTGACAGGTTGTCAGAAGCTCTTTTGAAGGCTCAGGATACATGTGGTAACAAGTCATCTCCTTGCCATTGAAAACCAAGAATTTCCTCACTGGTGTCACTGTTTCCAGAGTTGGTCCTGACATTCTCATCTTCAAACCCTTCCCATTGTCATTCTTGACAGTGAGGCTACTACCAGTGTTAACCAAACGATAAAAGTCATGGTTAAAATCTGGAAGAGCAATTCCCATAATGATAAGACATGTCTAATTAAACTAAACAGGAAACTAAGAGGACTGATTAAGTCTCACAAGGCCTAATATGAGGTCAGGATAGCCTTGCAGGCTAAAGACAGCCATAAGGACTTCTACAGTGGTTAATAACCTCAAGTGTATCACACAGCAGTGTGCTGAAGTGGTCGTCAATGGTGCCAACTTCACCGATCAGAGTGACATAGCAAATCTGCTGGTTGACACATTCAGTTCAAATTTCACCCCCAGTCCCCTTGCCTCTCCCATGAAATACCTGCTAACATAACCACCTCCTTCCCAATTGTTAACAGGGAGCAGATCCTGGTGGCACTTACTAAAGCCAGAAACACAGCCTCAGTGGGCCTCAACAATATTCCACGATGCCTCCTAAAATATCTTGAAACATGGCCTGTCAGGACCACTTGAGTTACTTTTCAACTAGAGCCTTAGAACAGGCTTTATACCATGAGAATGGAGGACTGTAGTGGTTATTCCACTTCACTAGGGTGGACCAACAACCAACCCCTGAAACTACAGACCAATTATTCTGACTAGTCTAATAAGTAAAGCCATGGAATTAATTTTTATGGAAATAATCAACAACAACATAGGCAATCTTCAGACACTAGACCCAGCCCAGTTTTACTTTGTCACAGGAAGGTCATGCTTACTAAACCTAGTGGACTTATTTGATAAGGTCACCAAGGCAGTAGATGAGGAGAAAATGGGGGCATACCATCTACCTGGGCCTGGCTAATGTGTTCAGTACAATGCCCCACTCAGGTATGGTTGACAAACCCACCAAACAGGGCATAAACCCCATACATAACTCACTGAATTGCTAGCTGGTTCTCAGACAGAACCCAGGAAGTCATGATTGGTGAGATCACCTCAACTAAGAGATTGGTCACCATCAAGTTACTAAAGCACTCTATGCTGGGACCACTGCTATTTGACATCTACTTCTTGGAGTTGAAAGCTAATGTTAAGGGCCTTTGGCTGACCAAGTTTGTAGATGACTGCAAAGTGGGAGCTATCATAGATTTCCCCCATGGATATCTTACTAGAGGGTCTAACACAGACAGATGACTGGTACCAAAGTCAAGGATTAAAACTCAGTGCCAAGAAATGCATTGTAGCACCTTTTGGCAAAATGGCCACACAGGCTTATTACAATAATGGAAACATATGTAGACAGTAATTGGGCCTTTGACAAACATATGGCCAAGGTAGTTAGAAAGTTGTAAGTAAGGGCATGGCTTCCAGGTCCAAAGAAGTCATAGTGCCACTTTATTCATCCCTTATCAGATCCATCTTTGAGTATAATGTACTTGACCAGTCAGCAATGGCTGAGTAGCTCAGTTTGTTAAATACTATATCTAATGTGCATTTTTTCTGTGTTAGAGGGAAGCCTCTCAGCTTATCAGTGGGAGTGGCAAGCACTAGCTAGCCTATCTACCACAACAAGGAGTGGTTTCTAGCTCACTTTCAACTTTCTGCTTTAAAAGCTCGTGTTTGCACACCGTGCAGCACCACTAAACTAGGGTAAACTATTACCGGTGCCAGAACGTCTGCTCTTCAATTTTTGCCTCGAAGAGGAATATTCCTGTTCAAGATATACAGTCTGTACTCATATATAGTCTGAGTGAGCAGGATTAAACCCATAAGTTCCATGTCTGTAAAGACTTTTCTGCTCCAACTCTGCAAGGCAAAAACATGATTTGTGGTTACATTTTTTTGAGCAGTTATTTTCTGTTAAAGATCCAGGAGACATTTTACGTTGTCTTCCTCATTTTCATCCAGTCAGCAGTCTATAGTGGAGAGTTTGGCATCCTTAAAAGCAAGCTTTCAATGTTTCACTGACATAATACTGCTTGTTAGCTCTCTCCAGTGGATTCAAGTGTTCCAAAAACTTTGGAACAGACAGTACAAGAAATTGAGCCAGGATTCTGATTCTCTTGCTGGAACCCTGCACTTATTTCCTTTTTTCAGCCGTCTAAACTGTCTACTGCTTCAAAGTCTGATAGAGGTTCTTCTCTTTTTCAGTTTCTCTTGAAGTCCACTCACTGCCCTGTCCCTCCTGATGTAGGCCTTGACAGGTTGTTAGAAGCCCTTCTGAAGGCTCAGGATACATGTGGTAACAAGTCATCTCCTTGCCATTGAAAACCAAGAATTTCCTCACTGGTGTCACTGTTTCCAGAGTTGGTCCTCACATTTTCATCTTCAAACCCTTCCCATTGTCATTCTTGACCATGAGGCTACTACCAGTGCTAACCAAACGATACAAGTCATGGTTAAAATCTGGAAGAGCAATTCCCATAATGATAAGACATGTCTAATTAAACTAAACAGGAAACTAAGTGGACTGATTAAGTCCCACAAGGCCTAATATGAGGTCAGAATAGCCTTGCAGGCTAAAGACAGCCATAAGGACTTCTACAGTGGTTAATAACCTCAAATGTATCACACAGCAGTGTGCTGAAGTGGTCGTCAATGGTGCCAACTTCACTGATCAGAGTGACATAGCAAATCTGCTGGTTGACACATGCAGTTCAAATTTCACCCCCAGTCCCCTTGCCTCTCCCCATGAAATACCTACTAACATAACCACCCCCTCCCCAATTGTTAACAGGGAGCAGATCCTGGTGGCACTCACTAAAGCCAGAAACACAGCCTCAATGGGCCTCAACAATATTCCAGGATGCATCCTAAAATAGCTTGAAACATGGCATGTCAGGACCACTTGAGTTACTTTTCAACTAGAGCCATAGAACAGGCTTTATACCATGAGAATGGAGGACTGCAGTGGTTATTCCACTTCACTAGGGTGGACCATCAACCAACCCCTGAAACTACAGACCAATTATTCTGACTAGTCTAATAAGTAAAGCCATGGAATTAATTTTTATGGAAATAATCAACAAAGACATAGACAATCTTCAGACACTGGACCCAGCCCAGTTTGACTTTGTCACAGGAAGGTCATGCTTACTAAACCTAGTGGACTTATTTGTTAAGGTCACCAAGGCAGTAGATGAGGAGAAAATGGGGGCATACCATCTACCTGGGCCTGGCTAATGTGTTCAGTACAATGCCCCACTCGGTACGGTTGACAAACCCACCAAACAGGGCATAAACCCCTACATAACTCGCCGAATTCCCAGCTGGTTCTCAGACAGAACCCAGGAAGTCATGATTGGTGAGATCACCTCAACTAAGGGATTGGTCACCATCAAGGTACTAAAGAGCTCTCTGCTGGGGCCACTGCTATTAGACATCTACTTCTTGGAGTTGAAAGCTAATGTCATGGGCCTTTGGCTGACCAAGTTTGTAGATGACTGCAAAGCGGGAGCTATCATAGATTTCCCTCATGGATATCTTACTAGAGGGTCTAACACAGACAGATGGCTGGTACCAAAGTCAAGGATTAAAACTCATTGCCAAGAAATGCATTGTAGCACCTTTTGGCAAAATGGCCACACAGGCTTATTACAATAATGGAAACATATGTAGACAGTAAGTGGGCCTTTGACAAACATGTGGCCAAGGTAGTTAGAAAGTTGTAAGTAAGGGCATGGCTTCCAGGTCCAAAGAAGTCATAGTGCCACTTTATTCATCCCTTATCAGATCCATCTTTGAGTATAATGTACTTGACCAGACTAGACATATGCAACAGCAATGGCTGAGTAGCTCAGTTTGTTAAATACTATGTCTAATGTGCATTTTTTCTGTGTTAGAGGGAAGCCTCTCAGCTTATCAGTGGGAGTGGCAAGCACTAGGTAGCCTATCTACCACAACAAGGAGTGGTTTCTAGCTCACTTTCAACTTTCTGCTTTAAAAGCTCGTGTTTGCACACCGTGCAGCACCACTAAGCTAGGATAAACTATTACTGGTGCCAGAAAGTCTGCTCTTCAGTTTTTTTCCCTTAGATCTTGCTAGTTCTTTTCTCTCTTGCATTTAACTAGCTTATTCACCTAGCACTTCATCTGGTTTCATGTACCAATTATTGCAGCACACATAAGTGCTGACAGCACTAAACATCCTATAAGGAAACAGCTCCAGTACTTATTAATAATGCCATCCCTCATGGCATGTCTAAAGGTCAGTTCCCTCTGCTTTCTCCTTTTAACCTGGTGAACTTGGGCATTCTGAGGCAGTGTAGCAATTGCTTCATGTACACAGACAACCCTATCCTCTTACCTCCCAACACTCGGACTTGTGAAAGATGCACTTATATATCCAAATTGAAAGACATGCACTCTCCAACTAAGACCTGTTCAAGAGGAGAAGGTCAACATCTGCACCACACCACATGGAACATATAGCCTTCCAGAACACTCACCATCACAGTTCTCACATAAAAACACAAACCACTCACCCACCTTTGAGGAGGCTCTCAATAGAAGTCTTCCCAAACAGCAGAGACCTGCAAATCAGAAAAGCACTCGACCACCACAACACAGCACAGATCACAAGACACATAGCTCACCTATAGAGTGTGCCCCTCAACTTAAGCCCCTAAGGCAAAACAGTTTGCCAGTACAATAATCATAGGTGACTTGATAGTGAGGCACACTGATGTCCCACTCACTAGGTTGAATAAGGAGAAGGTAACATTCAGCTGTCTGTCGGGTGCCAGGATCTGACACATAACACGCACACTCCACAACAAGTACAAGCATAACTCTGTCATTGTCCATGTGGGTGTGAATGACCTAAGATGTACCTCCCTGGACTACATGAAAAGAGACATGGAGGAGCTCTCGGATTATGTGTCCCAGCCAGGTATGACTCTAGCCCTGAGCAGCATCCTACCATCACCCAGAATGATACTGCAGTACAAGCAGAAAATGATTGACTTCAACAATTGGCTAAGTTTCTGGTGTCATTCTAAGGGGATCCAGTATCTGTCTGCTTGGGATGACATGATTGACAGACCTCGATGCTTTGCCAGAGATGGCCTGCATCTGTCACCCCTAGATTTCCAGACACTGGCAAAGGCTCTTGCCACCCCTATAGTGCCTTTTTTAAGCAGTGTTCCAAAGACCAAATTACCACAGTAAGAGCTATAAATAAATGCAGTCTGAGGGTCATGCTGCTCAATGCAAGAAGTCTAAATCTCAAGATGCAGTCGCTCAAAGCACTCCTGAAAATGGAGAACATCGACATATGTGCTGTAATGGAGACCTGGTTTATAGCAGCAGAAAGCAGCCCTGCACTACCAAGCTATAACTCATTCCACACCTTTTGGCCCCAGAAAATGGACCGAAGCTTCAAAGGCGGTGGCATCTCCATATTCATAAAGGAAATGCACACCTCCAGACTAGTAGCCCAGCATAAAGCATCAAAGATACTTCAGGTACAATTAACAGTGGGTAAGATGGCGATTCAGGTCGTAGCCTGCTATAGGTTCCCAACAATGTCTCAAGACTCTCATTCCATGTTCCTAAGCACCCTGGAAACTATTAGGGTCCAACCCAATACTCTCATACTGGGTGACTTGAACTACCCCTCCATCAACTGGGAAAACTACTCATGCACCAATATACTTGCCCAACACTTCCTGGAATTCATTAATTCCAAAGTGCTGGAACAGCTCATTCTTAACCCCACTAGAGGAATCAACATCCTTGATCTGGTTATTACTGACATGAGCAGCCATTGCCCAACACCAATAGTCAGTTCCTCCCTGGTTAGAGCCAACCACAAACTAATGACCATGGAAATCCACATTTCACCCACACCATCAGCAAAGGTAACCACCATGAAAAACTTCTCTAAAGCCGACTTTGGGCTCCTAAAAACAGAGGTGGCTAACTTCACAGCACCCATGCAGATGGAAAATAAATGCATGACCGCCAACTCATGCACCAATGCACTGTACGAACACGGTACATAAATGCATGGAACTAGCCATACCCAACAGAACCAAGATGCTCTCCTTCAAAAAAAAGAAGCCAATCTGGTGGTCCCCTGCCATTAACAAAACAGAAGGAAGAAACTATTCCAGAAAAAGTTGAAGTCCCAAGACTGGAAAAACTCCCTTATTAGCCTCAACAAAAAGTTGAGATCCCTCATCAAAAACTCTAAAGCTAGCTATGAAGGCAGAATTGCGGCAGATGCTAAAAACAAACACAAAGCCTTCTACAGTTATATCAAGAATCTCCAAGGCAATACCCAGATTTGCTCTGAAATACTGCACAATGGTACCTCCTATACTGAGCCAACAAATATTGCCAACATACTGGCTGACAGATTCAGTGCCAGCTTTTCCCCTCTCTCCCTCCTTAAAGCACCAATCACAATACTAGAAGAATGCCAGGCACCTAGCATTACTGCAGCACAGGTTAAAGCTGCATTGTCCAAGGCCAAGAATACAGCTTCCATGGGACCCGACAATATCCCTGGCTGTGTTCTACATGAACTACAAAGTGAACTGGCACCACACCTATGTGCCCTGTTCAATCAGAGCCTCACCTCAGGTTTTGTCCCTGCAGAATGGCCCACTGCTACAGTCATCCCTCTCCATAAAGAGGGAGTGACTACAGACCCTGGGAATTATCTCCCCATTAGCCTGAGTCTGTGGAGTGCATCATGATGGACCTAATTAATAAGGATATAGGGAATCTCCAAACTCTGTATCCCATGCAATTTGGTTTTATGAAGGGTAGATCATGCCTCCTCAACCTGGTTGACTTCTTTGAGTCAGTCACCAGAGGTGTGGATGAGGACAAAGCAGTTCATACAGCCTACATTGATCTGGTCAAGGCCTTTGATCCCATTCCCCACTCAAGAATTATTGATAGACTCACCAAACTAGGCATCAACTCATATATCACTAGGTGGGCTACAAATTGGCTCACAGATAGAACCCACAATGTGAAAGTAGCAAACTTCAAGTCAGACTGCCGACCAGTCATGAGTGGAGTCCCACAGGGATCGGCCCAGGGTCCTCTTCTGTTTGGCATCTACTTTTCAGAAGTCCAGGCCAACACGGTGGGACTCTGGCTGACCAAATATGCCGAAAATTGCAAGCTGGGAGCCATTATTAACTCCCCAGGTGATGTAGACATCCTACAGAAAGACCTCACTGAGATTAACAACTGGTGTCGAAACCATGGCCTTAAGCTTAATGCCAAAAAATGCATCGTCATTCCCTTTGGGAAAAACTCAGTTCCCACTAATTACCACATTGATGGTAGCCCACTGAACACTGAAGGTGTTATAAGAGATCTGGGGGCACAGGTTGACACCAACCTCTCCTTCAACCACCACATTGCCACTGTGGTCAGAAAGTCCTTCTATGTGGCACATCTCATTACACAGGGTTTTGTATCCAGGAAGAAAGAGGTCATCATCTCTCTCTACTCTTCCCTCATTAGACCAATCATCGAGTATAATTCCCCATTTGGCATGTACCTCACTAAACACCTGCAACAGCTGGAAAGGCCACAAAAGTACGTCACAAGGAGGATCTTAGGCCTTAAACACACATGCTCTACATAGACAGACTCAAAAAATCTCCAGCTTTTCTCTGTCTTATATTGTTTATTAAGAGGTGATCTCTGCTTGACTTACAAAGCTATGTCTGACCCAGCCCTGTTAGAAATGTTGCACCTAAATAAATCCCAATCCCTCCACACCACATGCTCCGGGGAACTCAACCTCATTACCACAATCAACAGGGCATGCTGGAGGGACAGGTTCATAACCCAGAGACTGCCCATGCTCTGGAATAGACTTTCTAAGCATGTCAAGCAGAGCACCTCACTGGCCCTTTTCAAGAGAAATCTTGATGAGTTGATAAAAAATAGAAAGTATTTTTGTCCCTAAATTAATACTGGTGAACTTTTTGACATTAATGGACACCAGTTGAATATCAAAGGGAAGTATAACTATAATAGCTCAGGAGTAGCATATGGGCCCTTGTGCCAATGCTGCCCGGTGTTTTATGTTGAGAAGGCTGAATACAAATTAAAAAATCACATTTATGAACATATTTATGAGATAAATAAGAAAAAATGACAAATGCCTATTTCGGCATTTATTGGATTTCCCTGAGCATCCGTTTAAGTTTGTGGTAATTGAGCAAGTAAAGCCAAATCCTAGGGGTGGACCATGGTAACTATTCCTTGAGAGAAGGGAGTTGTACTGGATTTTATGTTTGAGAGCAGTGGGCTGGCCTGGTTTGAATGAGATGGCATCCATTGGGTGTATTTTAAAATTAAAAGCAGAATGTAGATAATTCTAACAGTTACTGTTGTTTATTTATTACTGTTATTTTTAACTACATTTCATTACATTTTCAATACATTTGATTTGTAAATAATATGTCTTTTTTATATAGGTTACCATATGTATTTTTGAGTATTTGTGTATGTTTTTCTTTAAATATATAATGAGATGCTGTGTCATTTAGCTTCAAGGGTATTTAAAGTTCTTCTGGGTTTGTACTTTTATCTGATGAAGTCTTGTCATTTTCTGAGACGAAAGCACTAAGAATAAACTTCTGGGGAATGAGTCCTTGCTGCTGTGTGACTTTCTGTGTTATCCAATTGTTTGTGGAACTTTATGCTGACATTTTCCTATATGGATTGACTTAAAACCGTGTCCCTATACTTGGTCTCCTACAGCTTACTGAGAGACAGTCTATGCCTGGCAAACAAGGCATCCTCTAATCCAGATCTGATGAACCTTTTGCACATCTGTAAAAACAAACAGTATCAGAACTACTAGATCCAAGAACTGAAATTTTGCTTGTGACATACATAGGACATATTGACGAGGCAGATATGTGTCTCAGAGAATCTCCATGCTTTGGAACAGGCTCCCCATCCATGTGCAGCAGAGTTCATCCGTAATCATATTTAAGATTAACCTTGAACAACTGATGGAAAATCGGAAAGTCAACCTTTGTCTGTCCCCCATGTCTCTGAAAGACAGAGGCAGAGAGTAACTATGCTTTAACTAACATTAACGCCCACAACCTTTGCAAACGCCATAACTAACATTTGGCTCCTAATACATGCCCGTGATACGTAGGGACACAATTGGGTTTGGTTGTGCAGCTAGACTTATAAAGGCCCAGGTGGTCGTTAGCTTAGTATTTACCTTGGAATGTATGGTGTGGATAGTGACAGAGTGTGGATTTCTGTTGACATTTCTGATATCGGTGTTAACCTTGACATGCATTTTGTTGATGCCATTAGTACTGACCCTGGTGGTTTTCTTGGCACCAGTGCAGAAGATTAGATTTGAGCATTAGTGTTGCTGCTGCCCATTTAAGTGTCAGTCAGATCTGACTCTCCTCTGCCCTCACATCAGGTCAGCTTTCAGTGTCGGCACTGATGGCAAGCCAGCAATTTTCAGTACTCTGGTTCCCTTTGTCTATACTATAACTCTCAATACTTGCACCACCTTAAAGGTGTAGCAGACTATTCCTGCACTTTCAGCCTTGCTCTGTATTATACCACATTTCAGGAAGGACCTGGTACTTCTACAGCTAAACATTGTGAAATATGCTCCTGTGAGGGTGTCTTCATCCTTTTTTGGTCTCACCCACAGAAGGTGCTGAGGAAGACACTGTACAGGAGGCAGCAACTTGACTACCCCTTTCAACCCTTGTGTCTCCCACAGACGATGAATAGGAGAAGAATGCCAGCTTCCTCGCATCGCACAATGATCCCAAATTCAGAGAACATCCAACATTCTCCCCACAGTGGAGTTTGCAGAAGGCCTGTAAGTCTACCCATCAATTGTCCTGTGTGATCCCTCTGTTGGTGGACATTTTAAGGAATACCATTGAGGTGGTTGGGTGAAACCTGATGTGGCGACTCTGACTCAAAGATGGCTGACCACATTCTTTTGGTCCCAGGTTAGTGGGGTATCTGGTTAGAGACATCCACGTTTAGCACTTTAGTTTTAGCAGCTGCCCTTAAAAACACCAGGGTCTATCCTCCAGAGAAGTTCAGAGTAATAAGCAAGCTAGTGAAGTGAAGTTTTTGCATCCTCCACATTTACGTCATGAATGTTGGCTATTACACATGGTGAATTTCAAACTGGAAATGTCATAAATTGCAACAACATCCTTATAAAGTAACATTTCAAAGAATGACATAGTTGCACATACATTACTATAGAAGAAAACAAACCATAGTAAAATTCCTCATTGTTTTTTCACACAATATACATATATGTTTTCTTTTCAATAACTGCCATTTACTCCATTACATAAATTGCTTAATTCCAGCTTCCCATAAACCTCACTCTCTCTCTCCTGAACATTATTCTGGATGTATTGTTCCCACAAATTCCATATATTTCTATAAGATTTGTTCCTTCCCTTTTCTAAGGATCCCACCTCCACTTCTTTTATCTCAATCTACTACAGTTCGTTTAGATTTGGACATCCATTTTCTGTTAATTGATTTTTTTTTTTTGGCAGCCAATATCAATAAACTTAGTAAGGTCTATGTCTAGGCAATTCATATCGTATTTCCTAGATCAAAAGTATAATTTCCTTAGTTACAACTATTTGCTCCTGCAGTGCTTCCAACAAAGTACTCTGTAGGAAATTTTATTTAAATCTGCCATCCCATTACATTCCCAAAACCTTTTCTACTACTTTCTGTTGCCTAACTCGTTGTGCTAAAACTTTGTTTTTGTGCAATGGAGTTATCAAAAAGTAGTTGTTTAACAGCAATATTCTAAACTCATGAATATTATTCAAATAGTCTATTATTTTTCCTTTAGCACTCTGCAGTTGCTCCTCTTCTTACTTTGTGACATTTCTGTAATTCCTCTGGACTTAAGCTTTAATCTATCCATCTACAACCCCTTTTTCAATTTTTCCACTTTTCCACATGAGGTCAGGGTGTCACTTCGGCAGTGATAATCATCAATAGCCAAGGTTCTCACCACCAGGTGGCTAGCACTGCTGCTTTCATAAATAAGTTCTGCTACCTTTTTTGCTGTACCTCTGTTTATCATTTCTACCATATTTTTAATCTCCATTTCCATTTTATCATACTAATCAGTTATCCATTGTAAGGAAATTTCTATCTTTCATAATAAATCTCAAACCATTTCCAGTACACATTCCTTAAATTCACATCTTTTTAGCAGGCAAGTAGGAAAGTACCAATGTATTAATTTACTTCATTGCCTACATATTTATGTTAGTATTTATTGGTGCATGATCTGAAATACTTATTGCATGTATGTCAAAACTTTAAATTAAATAGACACCCTCATGTAAAATATAAATTCTATTTAGTCTAGCCTAGTTATTGTTACTTGTTGAATAAAATATAAATTCTGTCTGAATTCCTACTATTGAATTCACATCTTCCATGCCAAACATTCTCTCAAATTTCCTCACAAATATACTTTTTTTCATTATATCTTTCCTTTATAGGTCCACCTGACACATACTCAACATTGCAAGCCAAGTTCTAGCCCCTACCAATATCTGTTTCCGGCCAAAAGCTTATTGTTTTTTTCTCAAAATCCTCCCATACCCCATAATAGCAGATGTATTTCATTCAGTCCTCCTGATTCGACTGATGGAAAGGAGACATTTGCCAGATCCAGTCTGGCCATCTAGCTAGTGATCCTAGCCTCGAGCACCTTCAGACAACTCCGATAATTCCCCTGTCCTGGAAACAGATCTTGTTTACTGCCTTTGAGTTTGAACAGCTTTGTGTCTGTGACAAATAAGTGCTCCTCCTTCTAATAACTGCAGTAGTTAGTTCTTCTTTTTGACCATTATTTTTATATTTATCTTTCCTAACTATATGGGTTGGGTTTCCTAACTCGATGGTTGCCAACTGGCTTACTGACAGAACCCACAGTGTAAAAGTAGCTGACTCCAAATCCAGCTCCACACCACATGCTCTGGGGACCTCAACCTCATTACCACAATCAACAGGGCATGCTGGAGGGACAGGTTCATAACCCAGAGACTGCCCATGCTCTGGAATAGACTTTCTAAGCATGTCAAGCAGAGCACCTCACTGGCCCTTTTCAAGAGAAATCTTGATGAGTTGATAAAAAATAGAAAGTACATGCCAGGGATCACTCCAGTGGCTCTACTTGATAGAGGCACCGGTAACTAACAGCAGCATGATGCCAGGGCACTTCTATGGGCTAGTCTTGTAAAGGCTCCAGGGCCGTTGGCCTAGTACACACCTATGAACCTATGAACATGTTTTCCTATATGAATAACACAGAAAGTCACACAGCAGCAAGGACTCATTACCCAGAAGTTTATTCTTAGCACTTTCATCTCAGACAATGACAAGACTTCATCAGAAAAAAGTACAAACACAAAAGAACTTTAAATACCCTTGAAGCTAAATGACATCAGCATCTCATTATATATTTAAAGAAAAAACATAGACAAGTACTCTAAAAAACATATGGTAACCTACATAAAAAAGATATTATTTACAAATCAAATTTAGTGAAAAATGTAATGAAATGTAGTAAAATATAATAGTAATAAATAAACAACAACTGTTAGAATTATCTATGTTCTGCTTTTAATTTTTAAATGCACCCAATGGATGCCATCTCATTCAAACCAGGTCAGCCCACTGCTCTCAAACGTAAAATCCAGTACAACTCCCTTTGCTCAAGGAACAGTTGCCATGGTCCACCCCTAGGATTTGGTTTTACTTGCTCAATTACTACAAACTTAAATTGATGCAAGGGAAATCCAATAAATGCCAAAACAGGGCTTTTGTCATTTTTTCATTATTTATCTCATAAATATGTTCATAAATGTGATTTTTTTAATTTGCACTTAGTCTTCCCAACATAAAACACTGGGCAGCATTGGCACAATGCCCTATATACTACTCCTGAGCTGTTACAGTTATACTTCCCTTTGATGTTGGTATCCATTAATATCAAAAAGTTCAGTAGTATTAATGTAGGGACAAAAATGGCAACACCCACATTTGAACATCTGCCAACAATTCCTATCATCAAAATTATGTGGGAAAAGTGGCCTCCCCATAAGGTTCTTTAAATTATTACCCCTCTTGTATACAACCACAGGTTTAGAACCTGTTTTTTGCCTTACCACACGGTCATCCACGAGCACAGACCAATTTTTTAAAAATGACATCCCTGACCTTTTTGAATTCAACAGTAAATCTCGTAATAAAGGTCAACCTAAAATTAGCATCATTGTTTGTAGTGCAGGCAAATTGTTTCCATGAATCACATTAATGGGCTCGCTGAGATTGTACGAATCATTAACTTCCAAGCTCATTAAAATAGGGACATAAACCCCCCTCCCCAGCTTATTAATCACTTCCAGTTTAATCTCCTTCACAAATTCTTTTGGGTAGTCTATTTTAAGAAACATGGATTCCAATAGAGCGCATTCATTCATAAAATCATTGAATAATTATACTGTCCTGGCAGCCCTAACAAATTGTCCTTTGACAGCTGTTTTCTTTGTGAACTATTAAAATGCAAAAATTAGTTAGACTATGTGGGCCTTCTGTAAATGGTAGAAGCATATGTGCCATTAACCACATCTTTTACCAAATTCACATCCAAATAGCTAATACATTCCTCATTTAGCCCATGTGTGAATTTCAAAAACTCGGTAGTATTATTAATATATTCTAAGAACAATTCAGCATCACTCTTCCCACCCTTCCAAATGATGAACATATCATCCAGGTATCTCAGATACAATGCACAATTCTGAAAAAGAACATGTTTAAACAAAAACCTGCATTTCCATTCACACATAACAATATTAGCATATAGGGGGCCACAAGCTGCCCCTATTGCTGCACCTCTTTGTTGTAAAAATATCTGTTCATCAAAAAATGTAGTTGTTGGTCAATACTAATTCCATAATTTCTACATATAAATTTATATAATTTTGCAATAGGCCCTTCCTAAACAAATATTCTTCTAACCAATTCCAGCCCACATCATGGGGTATAGATGAAAACAAATCCTTAACATCAGTAGTTAAAAAGAAAAATGCTGGGTCAAACTTTACCAAATTATATTTACCAAGGAAGTCCACGAATCAATGCATAAATGTTAGTTTTTCAAAAGATCCTTTAGTTTAATATCTAAAAATTTGGCAGATGTGGAAGTAATAGAATTGTGGGCATCAACTATGGGACGCATGGGGGATCTATTAGGTCCTTATGTAGTTTAGGCACGCCAAACATAGTCGGTGTAACTGGATAATTCACTTCCAAATATTTAAAACTGGATAAAGAAATATGTAATTCCAAGAGCATATCACTTAATTGTGTCATGAGCATTATTAATACTCATGACCTCTGGTAAGAGTTCCGACTCCGTCTGTTGTTCTGGGATGGAAAAGAAGATGCCTAATATATGTAACCCTCCATTACGTCTCACCCTTTTGCTGTTTGAAAAAAATATGTGAAGTGGATTTAAGGAATGTGACAAGAGGTAGAACAAATGCATGTAGTAATTTAAGTTATGGTGAAGGGGAATTGCTTAGAAACTTGCGGCAAATGAAAAGCTGGATCATGTAGCCCAATAAGGTGGGGAGGAGTTGTAATTATGGACTTACAAGATTATGTTAATAGGATGTATTCCATTCTTTTTAATGATGCTTACAACCAGGTATCTTTATATGAATTTAATATTGCACATGCTAGAATCTCAACATAATTAAGTGATATGCTCTTGGAATTACATATTTCTTAATCTGATTTTAAATATTTGAAAGTGATTTCTCCAGTTATACTGACTATGTTTGGCTTGTCTAAACTACATAAGGACCTAATGGATCCCCCCATCCATCCCATAGTGGATGCCCACAATTCTATTACTTCCACTTTTGCCAAATTTTTAGATATTAAACTAAAGGATCTTTTGAAAAACAAGCAACATTTATGCATTGATTCATGGGACTTCCTTGGTAAATATAATTTGGTAAAGTTTGACCCAGCATTTTTCTTTTTAACTATTGATGTTAAGGATTTGTTTTCATCTATACCCCATGATGTGGGCTTGAATTGGTTTGAAGAATATTTGTTTGGGAAGGGCCTATTGCAAAATGACATCAATTTATATGTAGAAATGATGGAAGTAGTATTGATCAACAACTACATCTTTTTTGATGAACAAATATTTTTACAACAATGAGGTGTAGCAATGGGGACGGCTTGTGGCCCCCTATATGCTAATATTGTTATGTGTGAATGGGAACGCAGGTTTTTGTTTGGACGTGTTCTTTTTCAGAATTGTGTATTGTATCTGAGATACCTGGATGATTTGTTCATCATTTGGAAGGGTGGGAAGAGTGATGTTGAATTGTTCTTAGAATATATTAATACTACTGAGTTTTTGAAATTCACATGTGCTAAATGAGGAATGTATTAGCTATTTGGATGTGAATTTGGTAAAAGATGTGGTTAATGGTAAATATGTTTCTACCATTTACATGATACCCACATATTCTAACTCATTTTTGCATTTTGATAGTTCACACCCTTTTTCCCAAAAGAAAGCAGTTGTCAAAGGACAATTCATTAGGGCTGCCAGCAAGGTATCATTATTCAATGATTTTATGAATGAATGTGCCCTATTGGAGTCCATGTTTCTTAAAAGAGACTACCCAAAAGAATTTGTGAAGGTGATGAAAATGGAAGGATTAATAAGCAGGGGAGGTGAGTTTATGTCCCTATTTTCATGAACTTGGAAGTTAATGATTCTTACAGTCTCACCGAGCCCACTAATGTGGTTCATGGAAACAATTTGCGCAACAAAATACTGATGCTAATTTTAGGTTGGTCTTTATTATGAGATTTACTGTTGATTTCAAACAGGTCAGGGATGTTATTTTTAGAAATTGGTCTGTGCTCATGGATGACCATGTGGTAAGGCATAAAATAGGTTCTAAACCTGTGGTTGTATACAAGAGGGGTAATAATTTAAAGAACCTTATGGAGAGGCCACTTTTCACACATAATTTTAAAGATAGGAAGTGTTGGCAGATGTCCAAATGTGGGTGTTGCCATTTTTGTCCCTAAATTAATACTGGTGAACTTTTGACATTAATGGACACCAGTTGAATATCAAAGGAAGTATAACTATAATAGCTCAGGAGTAGCATATGGGCCCTTGTGCCAATGCTGCCCGGTGTTTTATGTTGAGAAGGCTGAATACAAATTAAAAATCACATTTATGAACATATTTATGAGATAAATAAGAAAATGACAAATGCCTATTTCGCATTTATTGGATTTCCTGAGCATCCGTTTAAGTTTGTGGTAATTGAGCAAGTAAAGCCAAATCCTAGGGGTGGACCATGGTAACTATTCCTTGAGAGAAGGGAGTTGTACTGGATTTTATGTTTGAGAGCAGTGGGCTGGCCTGGTTTGAATGAGATGGCATCCATTGGGTGTATTTTAAAATTAAAAGCAGAATGTAGATAATTCTAACAGTTACTGTTGTTTATTTATTACTGTTATTTTTAACTACATTTCATTACATTTTCAATACATTTGATTTGTAAATAATATGTCTTTTTTATATAGGTTACCATATGTATTTTTGAGTATTTGTGTATGTTTTTCTTTAAATATATAATGAGATGCTGTGTCATTTAGCTTCAAGGGTATTTAAAGTTCTTCTGGGTTTGTACTTTTATCTGATGAAGTCTTGTCATTTTCTGAGACGAAAGCACTAAGAATAAACTTCTGGGGAATGAGTCCTTGCTGCTGTGTGACTTTCTGTGTTATCCAATTGTTTGTGGAACTTTATGCTGACATTTTCCTATATGGATTGACTTAAAACCGTGTCCCTATACTTGGTCTCCTACAGCTTACTGAGAGACAGTCTATGCCTGGCAAACAAGGCATCCTCTAATCCAGATCTGATGAACCTTTTGCACATCTGTAAAAACAAACAGTATCAGAACTACTAGATCCAAGAACTGAAATTTTGCTTGTGACATACATAGGACATATTGACGAGGCAGATATGTGTCTCAGAGAATCTCCATGCTTTGGAACAGGCTCCCCATCCATGTGCAGCAGAGTTCATCCGTAATCATATTTAAGATTAACCTTGAACAACTGATGGAAAATCGGAAAGTCAACCTTTGTCTGTCCCCCATGTCTCTGAAAGACAGAGGCAGAGAGTAACTATGCTTTAACTAACATTAACGCCCACAACCTTTGCAAACGTCATAACTAACATTTGGCTCCTAATACATGCCCGTGATACGTAGGGACACAATTGGGTTTGGTTGTGCAGCTAGACTTATAAAGGCCCAGGTGGTCGTTAGCTTAGTATTTACCTTGGAATGTATGGTGTGGATAGTGACAGAGTGTGGATTTCTGTTGACATTTCTGATATCGGGTGTTAACCTTGACATGCATTTTGTTGATGCCATTAGTACTGACCCTGGTGGTTTTCTTGGCACCAGTGCAGAAGATTAGATTTGAGCATTAGTGTTGCTGCTGCCCATTTAAGTGTCAGTCAGATCTGACTCTCCTCTGCCCTCACATCAGGTCAGCTTTCAGTGTCGGCACTGATGGCAAGCCAGCAATTTTCAGTACTCTGGTTCCCTTTGTCTATACTATAACTCTCAATACTTGCACCACCTTAAAGGTGTAGCAGACTATTCCTGCACTTTCAGCCTTGCTCTGTATTATACCACATTTCAGGAAGGACCTGGTACTTCTACAGCTAAACATTGTGAAATATGCTCCTGTGAGGGTGTCTTCATCCTTTTTTGGTCTCACCCACAGAAGGTGCTGAGGAAGACACTGTACAGGAGGCAGCAACTTGACTACCCCTTTCAACCCTTGTGTCTCCCACAGACGATGAATAGGAGAAGAATGCCAGCTTCCTCGCATCGCACAATGATCCCAAATTCAGAGAACATCCAACATTCTCCCCACAGTGGAGTTTGCAGAAGGCCTGTAAGTCTACCCATCAATTGTCCTGTGTGATCCCTCTGTTGGTGGACATTTTAAGGAATACCATTGAGGTGGTTGGGTGAAACCTGATGTGGCGACTCTGACTCAAAGATGGCTGACCACATTCTTTTGGTCCCAGGTTAGTGGGGTATCTGGTTAGAGACATCCACGTTTAGCACTTTAGTTTTAGCAGCTGCCCTTAAAAACACCAGGGTCTATCCTCCAGAGAAGTTCAGAGTAATAAGCAAGCTAGTGAAGTGAAGATTTGCATCCTCCACATTTACGTCATGAATGTTGGCTATTACACATGGTGAATTTCAAACTTGAAATGTCATAAATTGCAACAACATCCTTATAAAGTAACATTTCAAAGAATGACATAGTTGCACATACATTACTATAGAAGAAAACAAACCATAGTAAAATTCCTCATTGTTTTTTCACACAATATACATATATGTTTTCTTTTCAATAACTGCCATTTACTCCATTACATAAATTGCTTAATTCCAGCTTCCCATAAACCTCACTCTCTCTCTCCTGAACATTATTCTGGATGTATTGTTCCCACAAATTCCATATATTTCTATAAGATTTGTTCCTTCCCTTTTCTAAGGATCCCACCTCCACTTCTTTTATCTCAGTCTACTACAGTTCGTTTAGATTTGGACATCCATTTTCTGTTAATTGATTTTTTTTTTTTTGGCAGCCAATATCAATAAACTTAGTAAGGTCTATGTCTAGGCAATTCATATCGTATTTCCTAGATCAAAAGTATAATTTCCTTAGTTACAACTATTTGCTCCTGCAGTGCTTCCAACAAAGTACTCTGTAGGAAATTTTATTTAAATCTGCCATCCCATTACATTCCCAAAACCTTTTCTACTACTTTCTGTTGCCTAACTCGTTGTGCTAAAACTTTGTTTTTGTGCAATGGAGTTATCAAAAAGTAGTTGTTTAACAGCAATATTCTAAACTCATGAATATTATTCAAATAGTCTATTATTTTTCCTTTAGCACTCTGCAGTTGCTCCTCTTCTTACTTTGTGACATTTCTGTAATTCCTCTGGACTTAAGCTTTAATCTATCCATCTACAACCCCTTTTTCAATTTTTCCACTTTTCCACATGAGGTCAGGGTGTCACTTCGGCAGTGATAATCATCAATAGCCAAGGTTCTCACCACCAGGTGGCTAGCACTGCTGCTTTCATAAATAAGTTCTGCTACCTTTTTTGCTGTACCTCTGTTTATCATTTCTACCATATTTTTAATCTCCATTTCCATTTTATCCTACTAATCAGTTATCCATTGTAAGGAAATTTCTATCTTTCATAATAAATCTCAAACCATTTCCAGTACACATTCCTTAAATTCACATCTTTTTAGCAGGCAAGTAGGAAAGTACCAATGTATTAATTTACTTCATTGCCTACATATTTATGTTAGTATTTATTGGTGCATGATCTGAAATACTTATTGCATGTATGTCAAAACTTTAAATTAAATAGACACCCTCATGTAAAATATAAATTCTATTTAGTCTAGCCTAGTTATTGTTACTTGTTGAATAAAATATAAATTCTGTCTGAATTCCTACTATTGAATTCACATCTTCCATGCCAAACATTCTCTCAAATTTCTTCACAAATATACTTTTTTTCATTATATCTTTCCTTTATAGGTCCACCTGACACATACTCAACATTGCAAGCCAAGTTCTAGCCCCTACCAATATCTGTTTCCGGCCAAAAGCTTATTGTTTTTTTCTCAAAATCCTCCCATACCCCATAATAGCAGATGTATTTCATTCAGTCCTCCTGATTCGACTGATGGAAAGGAGACATTTGCCAGATCCAGTCTGGCCATCTAGCTAGTGATCCTAGCCTCGAGCACCTTCAGACAACTCCGATAATTCCCCTGTCCTGGAAACAGATCTTGTTTACTGCCTTTGAGTTTGAACAGCTTTGTGTCTGTGACAAATAAGTGCTCCTCCTTCTAATAACTGCAGAAGTTAGTTCTTCTTTTTGACCATTATTTTTATATTTATCTTTCCTAACTATATGGGTTGGGTTTCCTAACTCGATGGTTGCCAACTGGCTTACTGACAGAACCCACAGTGTAAAAGTAGCTGACTCCAAATCCAGCTCCACACCACATGCTCCGGGGACCTCAACCTCATTACCACAATCAACAGGGCATGCTGGAGGGACAGGTTCATAACCCAGAGACTGCCCATGCTCTGGAATAGACTTTCTAAGCATGTCAAGCAGAGCACCTCACTGGCCCTTTTCAAGAGAAATCTTGATGAGTTGATAAAAAATAGAAAGTACATGCCAGGGATCACTCCAGTGGCTCTACTTGATAGAGGCACCGGTAACTAACAGCAGCATGATGCCAGGGCACTTCTATGGGCTAGTCTTGTAAAGGCTCCAGGGCCGTTGGCCTAGTACACACCTATGAACCTATGAACATGTTTTCCTATATGAATAACACAGAAAGTCACACAGCAGCAAGGACTCATTACCCAGAAGTTTATTCTTAGCACTTTCATCTCAGACAATGACAAGACTTCATCAGAAAAAAGTACAAACACAAAAGAACTTTAAATACCCTTGAAGCTAAATGACATCAGCATCTCATTATATATTTAAAGAAAAAACATAGACAAGTACTCTAAAAAACATATGGTAACCTACATAAAAAAGATATTATTTACAAATCAAATTTAGTGAAAAATGTAATGAAATGTAGTAAAATATAATAGTAATAAATAAACAACAACTGTTAGAATTATCTATGTTCTGCTTTTAATTTTTAAATGCACCCAATGGATGCCATCTCATTCAAACCAGGTCAGCCCACTGCTCTCAAACGTAAAATCCAGTACAACTCCCTTTGCTCAAGGAACAGTTGCCATGGTCCACCCCTAGGATTTGGTTTTACTTGCTCAATTACTACAAACTTAAATTGATGCAAGGGAAATCCAATAAATGCCAAAACAGGGCATTTGTCATTTTTTCATTATTTATCTCATAAATATGTTCATAAATGTGATTTTTTTAATTTGCACTTAGTCTTCCCAACATAAAACACTGGGCAGCATTGGCACAATGCCCTATATACTACTCCTGAGCTGTTACAGTTATACTTCCCTTTGATGTTGGTATCCATTAATATCAAAAAGTTCAGTAGTATTAATGTAGGGACAAAATGGCAACACCCACATTTGAACATCTGCCAACAATTCCTATCATCAAAATTATGTGGGAAAAGTGGCCTCCCCATAAGGTTCTTTAAATTATTACCCCTCTTGTATACAACCACAGGTTTAGAACCTGTTTTTTGCCTTACCACACGGTCATCCACGAGCACAGACCAATTTTTTAAAAATGACATCCCTGACCTTTTTGAATTCAACAGTAAATCTCGTAATAAAGGTCAACCTAAAATTAGCATCATTGTTTGTAGTGCAGGCAAATTGTTTCCATGAATCACATTAATGGGCTTGCTGAGATTGTACGAATCATTAACTTCCAAGCTCATTAAAATAGGGACATAACCCCCCCTCCCCAGCTTATTAATCACTTCCAGTTTAATCTCCTTCACAAATTCTTTTGGGTAGTCTATTTTAAGAAACATGGATTCCAATAGAGCGCATTCATTTATAAAATCATTGAATAATTATACTGTCCTGGCAGCCCTAACAAATTGTCCTTTGACAGCTGTTTTCTTTGTGAACTATTAAAATGCAAAAATTAGTTAGACTATGTGGGCCTCCTGTAAATGGTAGAAGCATATGTGCCATTAACCACATCTTTTACCAAATTCACATCCAAATAGCTAATACATTCCTCATTTAGCCCATGTGTGAATTTCAAAAACTCGGTAGTATTATTAATATATTCTAAGAACAATTCAGCATCACTCTTCCCACCCTTCCAAATGATGAACATATCATCCAGGTATCTCAGATACAATGCACAATTCTGAAAAAGAACATGTTTAAACAAAAACCTGCATTTCCATTCACACATAACAATATTAGCATATAGGGGGCCACAAGCTGCCCCTATTGCTGCACCTCTTTGTTGTAAAAATATCTGTTCATCAAAAAATGTAGTTGTTGGTCAATACTAATTCCATAATTTCTACATATAAATTTATATCATTTTGCAATAGGCCCTTCCTAAACAAATATTCTTCTAACCAATTCCAGCCCACATCATGGGGTATAGATGAAAACAAATCCTTAACATCAGTAGTTAAAAAGAAAAATGCTGGGTCAAACTTTACCAAATTATATTTACCAAGGAAGTCCACGAATCAATGCATAAATGTTGTTAGTTTTTCAAAAGATCCTTTAGCTTAATATCTAAAAAATTGGCAGATGTGGAAGTAATAGAATTGTGGGCATCAACTATGGGACGCATGGGGGATCTATTAGGTCCTTGTGTAGTTTAGGCACGCCAAACATAGTCGGTATAACTGGATAATTCACTTCCAAATATTTAAAACTGGATAAAGAAATATGTAATTCCAAGAGCATATCACTTAATTGTGTCATGAGCATTATTAATACTCATGACCTCTGGTAAGAGTTCCGACTCCGTCTGTTGTTCTGGGATGGAAAAGAAGATGCCTAATATATGTAACCCTCCATTACATCCCACCCTTTTGCTGTTTGAAAAAAATATGTGAAGTGGATTTAAGGTATGTGACAAGAGGTAGAACAAATGCATGTAGTAATTTAAGTTATGGTGAAGGGGAATTGCTTAGAAACTTGCAGCAAATGAAAAGCTGGATCATGTAGCCCAATAAGGTGGGGAGGAGTTGTAATTATGGACTTACAAGATTATGTTAATAGGATGTATTCCATTCTTTTTAATGATGCTTACAACCAGGTATCTTTATATGAATTTAATATTGCACATGCTAGAATCTCGACATAATTAAGTGATATGCTCTTGGAATTACATATTTCTTAATCTGATTTTAAATATTTGAAAGTGATTTCTCCAGTTATACTGACTATGTTTGGCTTGTCTAAACTACATAAGGACCTAATGGATCCCCCCATCCATCCCATAGTGGATGCCCACAATTCTATTACTTCCACTTTTGCCAAATTTTTAGATATTAAACTAAAGGATCTTTTGAAAAACAAGCAACATTTATGCATTGATTCATGGGACTTCCTTGGTAAATATAATTTGGTAAAGTTTGACCCAGCATTTTTCTTTTTAACTATTGATGTTAAGGATTTGTTTTCATCTATACCCCATGATGTGGGCTTGAATTGGTTTGAAGAATATTTGTTTAGGAAGGGCCTATTGCAAAATGACATCAATTTATATGTAGAAATGATGGAAGTAGTATTGATCAACAACTACATCTTTTTTGATGAACAAATATTTTTACAACAATGAGGTGTAGCAATGGGGACGGCTTGTGGCCCCCCTATATGCTAATATTGTTATGTGTGAATGGGAACGCAGGTTTTTGTTTGGACGTGTTCTTTTTCAGAATTGTGTATTGTATCTGAGATACCTGGATGATTTGTTCATCATTTGGAAGGGTGGGAAGAGTGATGTTGAATTGTTCTTAGAATATATTAATACTACTGAGTTTTTGAAATTCACATGTGCTAAATGAGGAATGTATTAGCTATTTGGATGTGAATTTGGTAAAAGATGTGGTTAATGGTAAATATGTTTCTACCATTTACATGATACCCACATATTCTAACTCATTTTTGCATTTTGATAGTTCACACCCTTTTTCCCAAAAGAAAGCAGTTGTCAAAGGACAATTCATTAGGGCTGCCAGCAAGGTATCATTATTCAATGATTTTATGAATGAATGTGCCCTATTGGAGTCCATGTTTCTTAAAAGAGACTACCCAAAAGAATTTGTGAAGGAGATGAAAATGGAAGGATTAATAAGCAGGGGAGGTGAGTTTATGTCCCTATTTTCATGAACTTGGAAGTTAATGATTCTTACAGTCTCACCGAGCCCACTAATGTGGTTCATGGAAACAATTTGCGCAACAAAATACTGATGCTAATTTTAGGTTGGTCTTTATTATGGGATTTACTGTTGATTTCAAACAGGTCAGGGATGTTATTTTTAGAAATTGGTCTGTGCTCATGGATGACCATGTGGTAAGGCATAAAATAGGTTCTAAACCTGTGGTTGTATACAAGAGGGGTAATAATTTAAAGAACCTTATGGAGAGGCCACTTTTCACACATAATTTTAAAGATAGGAAGTGTTGGCAGATGTCCAAATGTGGGTGTTGCCATTTTTGTCCCTAAATTAATACTGGTGAACTTTTTGACATTAATGGACACCAGTTGAATATCAAAGGGAAGTATAACTATAATAGCTCAGGAGTAGCATATGGGCCCTTGTGCCAATGCTGCCCGGTGTTTTATGTTGAGAAGGCTGAATACAAATTAAAAAATCACATTTATGAACATATTTATGAGATAAATAAGAAAAAATGACAAATGCCTATTTCGGCATTTATTGGATTTCCCTGAGCATCCGTTTAAGTTTGTGGTAATTGAGCAAGTAAAGCCAAATCCTAGGGGTGGACCATGGTAACTATTCCTTGAGAGAAGGGAGTTGTACTGGATTTTATGTTTGAGAGCAGTGGGCTGGCCTGGTTTGAATGAGATGGCATCCATTGGGTGTATTTTAAAATTAAAAGCAGAATGTAGATAATTCTAACAGTTACTGTTGTTTATTTATTACTGTTATTTTTAACTACATTTCATTACATTTTCAATACATTTGATTTGTAAATAATATGTCTTTTTTATATAGGTTACCATATGTATTTTTGAGTATTTGTGTATGTTTTTCTTTAAATATATAATGAGATGCTGTGTCATTTAGCTTCAAGGGTATTTAAAGTTCTTCTGGGTTTGTACTTTTATCTGATGAAGTCTTGTCATTTTCTGAGACGAAAGCACTAAGAATAAACTTCTGGGGAATGAGTCCTTGCTGCTGTGTGACTTTCTGTGTTATCCAATTGTTTGTGGAACTTTATGCTGACATTTTCCTATATGGATTGACTTAAAACCGTGTCCCTATACTTGGTCTCCTACAGCTTACTGAGAGACAGTCTATGCCTGGCAAACAAGGCATCCTCTAATCCAGATCTGATGAACCTTTTGCACATCTGTAAAAACAAACAGTATCAGAACTACTAGATCCAAGAACTGAAATTTTGCTTGTGACATACATAGGACATATTGACGAGGCAGATATGTGTCTCAGAGAATCTCCATGCTTTGGAACAGGCTCCCCATCCATGTGCAGCAGAGTTCATCCGTAATCATATTTAAGATTAACCTTGAACAACTGATGGAAAATCGGAAAGTCAACCTTTGTCTGTCCCCCATGTCTCTGAAAGACAGAGGCAGAGAGTAACTATGCTTTAACTAACATTAACGCCCACAACCTTTGCAAACGTCATAACTAACATTTGGCTCCTAATACATGCCCGTGATAATGAGGGACACAATTGGGTTTGGTTGTGCAGCTAGACTTATAAAGGCCCAGGTGGTCGTTAGCTTAGTATTTACCTTGGAATGTATGGTGTGGATAGTGACAGAGTGTGGATTTCTGTTGACATTTCTGATATCGGGTGTTAACCTTGACATGCATTTTGTTGATGCCATTAGTACTGACCCTGGTGGTTTTCTTGGCACCAGTGCAGAAGATTAGATTTGAGCATTAGTGTTGCTGCTGCCCATTTAAGTGTCAGTCAGATCTGACTCTCCTCTGCCCTCACATCAGGTCAGCTTTCAGTGTCGGCACTGATGGCAAGCCAGCAATTTTCAGTACTCTGGTTCCCTTTGTCTATACTATAACTCTCAATACTTGCACCACCTTAAAGGTGTAGCAGACTATTCCTGCACTTTCAGCCTTGCTCTGTATTATACCACATTTCAGGAAGGACCTGGTACTTCTACAGCTAAACATTGTGAAATATGCTCCTGTGAGGGTGTCTTCATCCTTTTTTGGTCTCACCCACAGAAGGTGCTGAGGAAGACACTGTACAGGAGGCAGCAACTTGACTACCCCTTTCAACCCTTGTGTCTCCCACAGACGATGAATAGGAGAAGAATGCCAGCTTCCTCGATCGCACAATGATCCCAAATTCAGAGAACATCCAACATTCTCCCACAGTGGAGTTTGCAGAAGGCCTGTAAGTCTACCCATCAATTGTCCTGTGTGATCCCTCTGTTGGTGGACATTTTAAGGAATACCATTGAGGTGGTTGGGTGAAACCTGATGTGGCGACTCTGACTCAAAGATGGCTGACCACATTCTTTTGGTCCCAGGTTAGTGGGGTATCTGGTTAGAGACATCCACGTTTAGCACTTTAGTTTTAGCAGCTGCCCTTAAAAACACCAGGGTCTATCCTCCAGAGAAGTTCAGAGTAATAAGCAAGCTAGTGAAGTGAAGATTTGCATCCTCCACATTTACGTCATGAATGTTGGCTATTACACATGGTGAATTTCAAACTTGAAATGTCATAAATTGCAACAACATCCTTATAAAGTAACATTTCAAAGAATGACATAGTTGCACATACATTACTATAGAAGAAAACAAACCATAGTAAAATTCCTCATTGTTTTTTCACACAATATACATATATGTTTTCTTTTCAATAACTGCCATTTACTCCATTACATAAATTGCTTAATTCCAGCTTCCCATAAACCTCACTCTCTCTCCTGAACATTATTCTGGATGTATTGTTCCCACAAATTCCATATATTTCTATAAGATTTGTTCCTTCCCTTTTCTAAGGATCCCACCTCCACTTCTTTTATCTCAATCTACTACAGTTCGTTTAGATTTGGACATCCATTTTCTGTTAATTGATTTTTTTTTGGCAGCCAATATCAATAAACTTAGTAAGGTCTATGTCTAGGCAATTCATATCGTATTTCCTAGATCAAAAGTATAATTTCCTTAGTTACAACTATTTGCTCCTGCAGTGCTTCCAACAAAGTACTCTGTAGGAAATTTTATTTAAATCTGCCATCCCATTACATTCCCAAAACCTTTTCTACTACTTTCTGTTGCCTAACTCGTGCTAAAACTTTGTTTTTGTGCAATGGAGTTATCAAAAAGTAGTTGTTTAACAGCAATATTCTAAACTCATGAATATTATTCAAATAGTCTATTATTTTTCCTTTAGCACTCTGCAGTTGCTCCTCTTCTTACTTTGTGACATTTCTGTAATTCCTCTGGACTTAAGCTTTAATCTATCCATCTACAACCCCTTTTTCAATTTTTCCACTTTTCCACATGAGGTCAGGGTGTCACTTCGGCAGTGATAATCATCAATAGCCAAGGTTCTCACCACCAGGTGGCTAGCACTGCTGCTTTCATAAATAAGTTCTGCTACCTTTTTTGCTGTACCTCTGTTTATCATTTCTACCATATTTTTAATCTCCATTTCCATTTTATCCTACTAATCAGTTATCCATTGTAAGGAAATTTCTATCTTTCATAATAAATCTCAAACCATTTCCAGTACACATTCCTTAAATTCACATCTTTTTAGCAGGCAAGTAGGAAAGTACCAATGTATTAATTTACTTCATTGCCTACATATTTATGTTAGTATTTATTGGTGCATGATCTGAAATACTTATTGCATGTATGTCAAAACTTTAAATTAGACACCCTCATGTAAAATATAAATTCTATTTAGTCTAGCCTAGTTATTGTTACTTGTTGAATAAAATATAAATTCTGTCTGAATTCCTACTATTGAATTCACATCTTCCATGCCAAACATTCTCTCAAATTTCTTCACAAATATACTTTTTTTCATTATATCTTTCCTTTATAGGTCCACCTGACACATACTCAACATTGCAAGCCAAGTTCTAGCCCCTACCAATATCTGTTTCCGGCCAAAAGCTTATTGTTTTTTTCTCAAAATCCTCCCATACCCCATAATAGCAGATGTATTTCATTCAGTCCTCCTGATTCGACTGATGGAAAGGAGACATTTGCCAGATCCAGTCTGGCCATCTAGCTAGTGATCCTAGCCTCGAGCACCTTCAGACAACTCCGATAATTCCCCTGTCCTGGAAACAGATCTTGTTTACTGCCTTTGAGTTTGAACAGCTTTGTGTCTGTGACAAATAAGTGCTCCTCCTTCTAATAACTGCAGAAGTTAGTTCTTCTTTTTGACCATTATTTTTATATTTATCTTTCCTAACTATATGGGTTGGGTTTCCTAACTCGATGGTTGCCAACTGGCTTACTGACAGAACCCACAGTGTAAAAGTAGCTGACTCCAAATCCAGCTCCAGACAAGTGACAAGTGGAGTACCTCAGGGTTCAGTCCTGGGACCACTCTTGTTTGGCATCTACTTCTCTGAAGTACAGGCCAATACTAAGGGACTCTGGCTAACAAAGTTTGCAGATGACTGCAAACTGGGAGCCATTATTGAATCACCAAATGATGTGGATACTCTACAAAAGTGCCTTACAGAAACAGTTGCTTGGTGCCAGAACCATGGGCTCAAGCTCAGTGCCAAGAAATGTATAGTTATCCCCTTTGGGAAGAAACATGTACCCGTGAATTACCACATAGGTGGCAGTACACTAAACACTGAAAGTGCGATAAGAGACTTAGGGACACAGGTAGACAGTGGTCTCACCTTTGATAACCACATCACCACAACAGTCAGGAAATCCTTCTATGTGGCACACCTCATCACTAAGGGCTTTTCATCCAGAAAAAAGGAGGTCATTGTACCATTGTACTCATCCCTCATTAGACTCATTGTAGAATACAACGCCCCATTTGGTATGTACCTCTCAAGACACCTGCAACAACTGGAAAGGTCGCAGAAATACCTCACTAAAGAAATCACAGGCCTAAAGCAGATGCCCTATGCTGACTGCCTTAAAAAACTCCAGCTATACTCTGTCACATCGTCTACTCAGAGGCGATCTCTGCTTAACATATAAGGCCATGTCAAACCCAGAGCTGTTGAACATGCTACACTTAAAGAAATCCCAATCCCTCAGAGACACACGCTCCAGGGAGCTAAACCTTGTCATCACAATAAACAAAACATGCTATAGGGATGGGTTCCTGACCCAGTTACTCCCCAGACTCTGGAATAGACTGCCCACACATGTCAAGCAGAGCACCTTTTTGGCCCTCTTCAAAAGGAACCTTGATGATTGGATGGGAGAAAGGAAATTCACTCCAGGGATTACATCAGTTGCCCTGCTAACAGGGGTCCAGGAAGTAAATAGTGTTGGAAGAAATAACCAGGGAATTGTTATGGCTAGGCTTGTATAGGCCCTAGGGCTGATAGCCTAGAACCAACCTATGAAACTATGAACCTATATAGTTTTTCAGTCATTTCTGACATTTTCTCATTTAAAAATATATCCTTAGACTCTTTACAGACATTAAGAACTAAGACTTAAAGTCCCCTTAGTTATTCTCCCTTGCTTTCCAGTTTTCACAATCTATTAACATTTACTAGCTTCTCCTCTTAGACACAGGTGCCAGTTTGGCACTGAAATTTCCTGGGCAGGACACATCACATCACCATTGGCATTGACATTTTTGAGCTCCTGTACACCATCATCACCATTTATTTGAAGGCAATCATCCAAAACTAGTCACTTAAAAAAGTACTTTGCAGGAACTCTTTTGAGGAAAGAGTTATTACACTTTATGACTCCCCACCTTCCTTCCACATGCTCCTTCAGAATAAGGTTCTTCTGGAGTGCAGAAAATCCAAATGGCTGTCCTTTGACACGTCTTCCGACAGTGGTGGCTATGGCAAAGGTGGCACCCCCAACAGATGGCACCCTAGAAGCAGGGAAGGTTCGCACAATCAGGGATTCAGGGATCCCCTTTCATGCAAAAAAATCTCATTGCCCATAAAGGTTTGCCTGACTGCTTCCCTTTAGAGGCATTTGGGATGGCTGGTTATCTCTCCACTCAGACATGTCGATGGCTGTGACGCAGGACAACTGAGTGAGAGAAATAGTACCCAGGTGCTGTACAGTACTCTTTTTTTTCATCCCCATCTCGGCAAACTCTGCCTCTCCCAGACGTCCTACTCCGCTAGTGTAGAGCCACTAAAAGATAAAGAACTACACTCTTGGGGGAAAAAAGAACCATCCAAAAAGACCCCTTAAGACCTGAGAGGTTTAGGAATCTTATTTAAGATTCTTTTTAGTTCCAAAGATACGCTTGGAAATCAGTCCAATCCTGGATCTCAATGACTTAAACCAGTATGTTACAAACCCCCCATTAAGATTGGTCACAGTGCAAGTGATGTTGACATACTTAAAGGCAAATGACTGGATGTGCTTAGCTGACCTCCAGGATGCCTTCATCTACATCAGAAGGAAAGTGGCCTGTGCTTCCAACTAGGAGACAATTATTTCCATTTCAGAGACATGTTCTTTGATCTCACCGTATTTGCCCAGGTGTTCACCAAATGCATGACAGTAGTCATAGTACATTTGCAAATTAAAGGGATCTGAGTGTTCCCATATCCAGACCATTGCCTGCCAGCTCCTGCCTCAATGGAGTCCATCATAGTAGCCAGAGATTACTTGTTACAACTCTGCTTATCCTTAGGAATTTCCATCAGCTCTGAGAAGTCATAGCTACAGCCCACTTAGTCCTTAATGTTTGTATGCTGCCATCTGGACACAACACATTGTATATAAAGATTACATTTGGCAGGCTTCAATTCCTGAGAAACAATATGCAGTCTCTGTCAGATCACCAACCGGTCCAACCACCTTGGTTCTGAAGGTACTCAGTCGCATGACTTCAGTGATCGTAATGTTCCTTCCTGCCTGGATGTACACGAGAGATTTTCATTGGATGCTAAACATTCAGTGTTTCCAGCTTTCAGACCACCTCAATGTTCTATACATATGACTTGAACTTGACATCATAACTGGTGTCTGGTCTCTCCTACAGTGACTATGGGAAGACCTTTGATCCTTCCAACCGTGATGGAGATGGTTATGATGGATGTCGCCTGTCTTTGGTGGGGGTGAGGGAGCATTATGAATGGTCCAAGGTCATGGATACACATGGAGGCCAATTTCACATCAACATCTTGGAGATGAGGACAGTCCTGCTAGCAAGAGGGGTGGGTACTTTAGAATTTCATTTTTTCAAGTTATTTCCTAACAATCAGAAAAATTATCAGAGGTA
Organism: Protopterus annectens; assembly: GCF_019279795.1. Classification (NCBI taxonomy): domain Eukaryota; kingdom Metazoa; phylum Chordata; order Ceratodontiformes; family Protopteridae; genus Protopterus; species Protopterus annectens. Next base: position 155,391,319 of record NC_056726.1, read on the forward strand.
TGGTTCATCAACAGTCAAGAAGGAACCAGACCTTTCCCCCTTTGCAGAGAGACCGTGAGAGTATGGCAGTGGGTGATAGCCTCACACCAATTTTTGATAGCAATGCACATCCTTGGGAAAGTCAGTTGTCTAAAAGAAAGGCTCAGCTGATCTATACTAATGTGGCAAGAGTGGACCCTCAGTCCTACAGTAACATAACTCATCTTCAGCTGCTGCGGTCAGACTTGCTGCAGTATCTTTGCTTCTGCATCCAAAATGAAATACAGCAGCTATTTTGCCCTGATTCCTTCCAAGGGAGAGTCTCTAAGAGAAGCTCTAATCTGTCATTGACCCCCTCCCCGGCTCTTGTCTGCATTCCTCCAGTTCCATTAATCATCAGATTTCCTGTAGAAAGCCTCTGCATACGAAGCAACATTAATCCTCATTGCCATTTTCTGGCCCGGGCAAATCTGGCTTCCCCTTCTATGGCATCACTTAGTGAAGCGATCATGGCTTCTGAATCCCCAACTGGGGATTCTATGCCTTCCATCAAGCAAGCCACCCCTGGACGTACAGTCCCTCAAACTAACTAAAAAAAGGGTTTCTCTAATTTCATTACTGGTCAAGGATCATACCCTTTTACAGTTTTTATCACTTTTTTTAAAGTAGATTCCAGTTTTATTCTTTTTTTTTTTTTAAACAAGAAACATCTTTATTAAATTATCACATATGACATAGGCAATCATACATGTATATAAATGAAAACAAACCATATTGGCAAAATTTAGTTGCAAAAATTATACATCACAAACCATATTGACATAGTTGCAGTTGCAAACATTATACATCACTTATAATCTATCCAGTCATTATCAGTCATACATTACATAGCTCATTCAAATCCTGCCTCCTTTTAATTCTCATTAATCCTCTGCCTGTATTGTTCCCACAATTCCCATTTTTTTTCCTATGTAATTTGCACCTACCCTTTTCTAAAGATCCCAATTCCAGTTGTTTTATCTGTTACTATAATTACTACTTCTAGTAAAGTTATTTTAGAATTTGTTTTCCATTTTCTAGTAATTGCTTTCTAGGTAACCACCATAATTAGACAACAAGGTCGTACTATGTCTAGACAAGATTCTGCATCATAACTCAAAAAATCATTTCCTTAGTTACACCAATTTACTCAAACAGTTTCTCTAACAGAGTAGTCTGCACAGAATCTTTAAAGTATGCCAACTCAGTGTACTCCCAGAAAATTTGTTGCCAGTTACCTTTCTTTCCCATCACACTTCCAACATTTGCTGTCTACCTGAGGAAAAATTCTTTGGAGTTTACTTGCGGTATAAAATACCTATATAAACACTTCTGAGCAAAGATCCAAAATCTTCTAGACTTTGTTGTATATTTGGGAGACATACAAATATCCCCCATTGTTTCTTTGTGATTTGTTTATCCAGTCTCTCTTCACAATCCTTTCTAACCTCCTATGATTGATTCTTATAGTTATCGTGCAATATTTTGTATGCTCTACTAATTATTTCTTTTTAACAGCATCTTCTTAGGTTCATAGGTTCATAAGTAGGTACTAGGCTATCTGCCCGAAGGCATTTATATGCCTAGCCGGAATGTGTTGGCTTTCGCCTCCCCCTTAGATTAGTTCCCTGTGCCTCTGTCCAGCAGAGCCATTGAAGTGATCCCGGGATAAACTTTCTGTTTCCCATCCACTCGTCAAGGTTTCTCTTGAAGAGGGTTAGTGAGGAGCACTGCCTAATGTAGATTGGAATCCTGCTGCAGAGCATGGGAAGTCTCTGGGACAGGAATATATTCCTCCAGCATGTCCTATTGTTGTGGTGAGGTTTAGATCCCTGGAGCCGTGTGTCTCGAGGGCATATGCTTTTCTTTAGGTGGTGCATGCCCATCAATTCTGGGTTGGACATGGCCTTGTATGTCATGCAGAGATCACCTCTGAGTAGGCGGTATGCAACCGAGTACAGCTGAAGTTTCTTCAGTCGAGCTGCATAGGCCATCTGCTTGAGGCCAGTGATCCTCTTGGTGAGGTACTTTTGTGGTCTTTCCAGTTGTTGCAGGTGTCTTGTAAGGTACATCCCAAATGGGGCATTGTACTCTATGATGGGTCTGATGAGTGATGCGTAGAGGGGCCCAATGACCTCTTTCGATCTGGATGCAAACCCTTTTGTGATTAGGTGGGCTACATAGAAGGATTTTCTAACCACTTTGGCAATGTGATTATCAAAGGAGAGGTTACTATTTACTTGGGTCCCCAGATCCCTTATTACATCGTCCATATTTTGGGGGCTACCACCTATGTGATAGTTTGTGGGTACTTTGTTTTTTCCAAAGAGGATGACTATACACTTTTTGGCATTTAGCTTGAGGCCATGGTTTTGACACCAGGTATCTGTCTCAGTGAGACCCTTTTGGAGGATGTCTGTGTCAGCCGGAGAGTCAATTATAGCCCCTAGTTTGCAGTCGTCTGTGAACTTTTTCAGCCATAGTCTTCCTGTGCTTGCCTGTACCTCTGAGTAGTATATGCTGAACAGGAGGGGTCCTAGGACTGAGCCCTGGGGATCGCCAGTTGTAACCGGTTTAGAGTCAGACCTAGCTCCCGCAACTCTTACCATGTGGGTTCTGTCCTTGAGCCAGTTGGCAACCCATCTCATGATGTAGGGGTTTATGTTCAGGCTGGTGAGCTTATCTATAATACCTGAGTGGGGAATGGTGTCGAAGGCCTTTGCGAGGTCTAGGTAGGCTGTGTGGACCACCTTTCCCTCATCTATAGCCTTGGTAACTGTCTCAAAGAAGTCCACCAGGTTTAGGAGGCATGATTTGCCCTTAACAAAGCCGAACTGGGTAGGGTCCAGTGTATGGAGGTTCCCAATGTCTCTGTTAATGAGATCCATGATGTTGCTTTCCATAGCTTTACAGACCAAGCTAGTCAGGCTTATAGGGTGATAGTTCCCAGGGTCCATTGTGGCTCCACCTTTGTGGAGTGGAATAACCATTGCTGTGCTCCACTGTGTGGGCACATAGCCTATGGAGAGGCTGAGTTTAAACAGTGTGTTTAGGTGAGGGGTTAGTTCATCTTTGAGCTCATGTAGAACGCAGCTTAGGACACCATCTGGTCCCATTGATGCTGTGTTTTTGGCTTTGGAGAGGGCTGTTTTAACCTGAGTGTCTATGATTTCAGGGGCACTACATTCTTTTGGTATAGTTATGGGCCCTTATGGGGGTGAGAGGGGGGTGAAGTTTGCACTGAACCTGTCTGTCAGGATGTTGGCTGTATCGGTTGTTTCATTGTATTTTGTGCCATTCTGCACTCACTAACTCCGAACAGATCTGAGAATTGCCACTTAGATTCTTGACATAGTTAAAGAATGCCTTGTGGTTATCTTTGGAGTCCATGCAATTTTTCTTTTGAAGCTAGCCTTGGATGATTTTATGAGGGAATGTAGTTTCTTGCTGATACTGATCAGGGATATCTTCCCTTCTTGGGATTTTACTCTTTTCTGTACTAGTTTCCTCCTTCTATTGTATAGCTTGTTTATGGCAGGGGTCCACCAGACTGGTTTCGTTTTCTTGGAGGAGTGAGTCTTGGTTTTGTTTGGGATAGCACGATCCATGCATTCTTGTAGGTGCCCGTAGAGTGCATTGGTAAAGGATTTTGCAGCTTGGACAGCATTATCCTTTAGCAAGGGGGCTTTGAAACTTCCCACCTCAGTCTTAAGTAACGTGAAGTTTGCTTTTGAAATGTTTTTCACTGTGGTTTCTTCGACCAGGGGTGGTGGCAGAATGTGGATATCCAGACTGATTAGTTTATGGTTAGAGCTAACCAACGACGGGTTGACGTCTGGTGTGGAACATTGGTCTCCCATGTTGGTGATGACCAAGTCCAATATGTTGTCACCTCTGGTGAGCGTGTTGACCAGATCATCCAGGGCGTTTGAGTGTATAAATTCTAGGAAATGTTGGGCAAGAGAGTTTGTACTTGAGTAGTTCTCCCAGTTAATGTTTGGGTAATTTAAATCACCCAATATCAGGGTGTTTGGTAGGACCTTTATGTTTCTCAGTGTTTCCAGGAATGCGGAGTGGGGGTCCTGGGACATGGTGGGTGATCTGTAGCAAGCTATAATTTGAATAGCAGTATTGCCCGGTGTTAGTTGCACGTGGATGGTCTCTGAAGCATCTTCTGTTTTAGATTCTACTAAAAACTGTACCAGTGCTGGTCTTTCACCTAGGATACCCCTATTTCTTTGTCTTTGCCTATACTCTGATATCAATCCATGATAGAGAAGGCAGTTTCCGTGCTGCAGTCGAAATAAATTCTTGGCCTCTTCCCATTCTGTTACCTTTCCCTCTCTAATTATTTGCTCCCAGTATCTTGGTTCTTTTATCAGTTTTCTCTAATAAATTCCAGCCCCATCTTGCTTATTGTCCATATCCCAAATTGCAGTCATCTCTATCAGCAGAATCTCCTTTCTCCATTCTCATGTTGGCTTAGTTCTTAGAATACTTTCTGCCACTTTATGAATATAATATTCTGCATGATTATTGTTCTCCTTAAGGATCTGCATCCAAAATCCAAGTCTCTCCTTGTTTCTTGAGCTTTCCCCGTTTCATCATAATCACTTTCCAGTATGAATTATAGATTTCTTCTTGTGCTATGTAAAGGATCCTTAACTGTGTAGCTCTGGAATACCCCTTCATATCGGGTAATCCCAAACCGCCTTGTTCAGTTGGAAGAATCAGCTTATCCCACTTGACTATTGCTCTCTTCCCCTCCCAGATAAAATCCGTCAGCTCTGTATTAATTGCAATCCACAACTTCTCCTCTGGTTGATAAAAATATGCCTGACCTGTGTATAAAATTAGGGGGACTAAAAACATTTAACTGCTTATATCTTGCTGTCCATATAACATAGCTTCCAATTTCTCAGTTTTTGTATTATCTTTTGTTTAGTCTCTTCCCACATATCTTTAGCTGCCACATCAGAATCCTTTTTAATCCATACTGCTAAGTACTTCATTATATCATGCCCCACAAATATGGATATTGCTGAACCAATTTGTTTGTGGGTACATAATTTACAGCTATTGCCTTTGTTTTAGCTTCATTAATTTTGTATCCCGAAAATATTTGAAACTGACTAAAAATGTTCCACAACACCAAAATGGCCTTTTTGTGATTTTATCAGGTATAAAATAATACCATCTGCAATTAGAGCAAACTTTTCTTGACTTCCATACCGATTATATCCTTGAATTTTTGAGTCTGTTATTTTCTTTGCCAATGGTTCTAAATATAGTGCAAATAACAAAGGGGAAAGAGGACACCCCTGCCTAGTTCATCTGTCCAGACAGAAATTATCAGAGAAGAACCCATCCACTTTAGTTTTCACCTGCAATCCCTCATATATCCTCCTAATCAGCCTTATAATTTTGTTAGGGAATGCAAATGCTTCCATTGCCCTGCTCATAAACTTCCAGCTCACTCTGTCAAATGCTTTCTCTGCATCCAAACCCACCAACAACTGATATTTTCTTACATTCATTTTCCCTCTGGATCATCAGTGTTCTGTTAATGTTGTGAGATGTTTGCCTCCCCTCCAGAAAACCAATTTTGGCATCACCTTTGCCATTCTTTTTTTCCATTATAGATATAGATATAAACACTTTATAATCATGGTCTAGGATTAAAATAGGCCCGTGTGAAGCTGGATCTGATGGGTCTTTAGGGTCTTTACCCTCTTTGGGTATTACAGCCACCACCAGTTTCTTCCAGGAAGTTGGTGCTTCTCCTCCTCTTAAAATACTGTTAAACAAAACCTTCCAGATCTTTTATAATTTTTTCTCTCCTAGTTTCAAAACTTCCACAGGAATGCCATCTATTCCAGGGGACTTTTCTTTTGATCACCATTTTTATCTCATATCCTCCTATCCTAAATATTAGTAATTGATCCTCATTTACCTCTAACCTTGGTATATTTAATTCTTCCATAAACATTTCCATTAGTACCTTTTCCTGACCTCCATATTTCTCTGCTTTATACAGACTTTCTTAAGATTTCTGAAATATTTCTAGTGTTTCTACATGTTATCTTTGTTGTTAGAGGCCCCCTAAGCTTGGCAGCAACCCTTTCTACTTTCTGTTGCCTGTGTCGTTGTACTAAACATTTTTGTGCTCTGGCATTATTATCTATAATCAGTTGCTTCACAGCAATCTTTCTAAATTCATGTTTATTATCAAGGTAATATTTTATTTTTTTTTTGTTTAGCACTCTGCAGTTGCTCATCTTGTTGTTTAGTGGGCTTCTTCCATTCTGCAATACTTTAACATTTGTCAGTCACTCTAAATAATTCTTGTTGCTTCTTAGCCATGTCTCTCTCTCTTTTATTTTCACCCTATTTTTAAACTTCACTTTAATTTTATCCTACTCCTGTCTTTATTTTCAGAAGAAATTTCTGTCTTCTGTAATAATTCTCGAATAATTTGTACTACCCATTCCTTAAATGCCTCTCTTTTCAACAAATAGGTGGGAAAGTGCTATTGTCTCATTTTTATTTCATTACCCTGCATTTTTATTTTAGTTATTATTGGCATATGATCTGAAATAGTTATTTGATGTGTATCAAAACTTTCAATTAAATGTACATGTTCCTGTGAAATGCAAGTTCTGTCTAGCCTAGCCCAGTTTGTGTATCTTTGGGAATAATATGCAAATTTACTCCTAACTCCTAGTACTGAATTCACATCTTCCATGGACATATTTTTTATAAATTTCTTCAAATATCTACCCATATTTCTTATATTTTCCATTCTGGGCCGCCAGACATGTCTTCCCTGCTGTAAATTAAATTCTGGTCCCCACCTATAAGTAATATCCACTGCTGAAAACTGATTATTTCTCCCAGAATTTTCTTAAGCTCTATTATAGCAGTTTTAGGTAGAATATAAATACATGTCAGTGTAAACCTCCTCTCTTGTGAGTGTACCCCCTTAGTACTACATATTTACCATTATTATCTTTACCATCTTCTATCAGTATTGGAGCACCTCTTCCAGTTAATATAAGTACTCCTCTTTTCCTTTGTGTCCGGTATTCTGTTGTGTAACCATCCTGAAAACCTTTCTTTATTAAATTCATATGTTCAGTTCTTTCCAAATGTGTTTCCTGTAGGATACCTATTTGCGCTCTATTATTTATAAATATAGTTTATTACTTTTACTTTTTGCATGTATCTGTGAGACCATTAACATTTAAAGATAATATTAAAAGGGTCATTATGTTAAAAAGTTATTACTCCCACCTTTTCTTTGTAACAGCTTTTATGTTAAGTATCTAGTTCCAGCTCTTGTGTTACATGGTTGCAGCTTGACCTTTTATACAGTTGTTTCTTGTCATATCCGTTTGAGCCTATGTCACATCTTATAAAACTGTTTTGTTTTATTGAAAAAACTCAAACAAAGAAACAAACAAAAATAAATGCCCCCCAAAATCCTATTAAATTAATATTAATACACAAAACTGTGTACATCTTCAGATATTGAAGTCTTACATTCCTAACAGGAACAATTGTCCCAAACTGACAGCCACACTCATAGGCTTGGGTTAACTTAAAAGGAAGGTTATCCATGCTAAAACATGTGGTACAGCCTGTGCTTCTACTAAGGGCTGTCTGGTTTTGTCTTATCTGTGTTGCTCTCCCAGAATGAGGAAACACTTGAATGCTTTTAGAAAATGTTATCTTCTATCCATTGAAATAAATCAATTAAAAAAGTAGTATTCTGTTTTTATTGCTGTTTATCAGATTATCTGTATGGCAATATGAGAACCGAATACAGAGTTACTTCTACATTTGCTAGAGGAGAGCTTTATTATAGTCAGTGTTCTTTTGTATTTATTTGTTTTCTCTTAAAACTTGTTTGTAGATAAAGCCAAAAGCCTTAATCCAGTCATTCCCCTCTGCAAGACTGAGAAAAAAGCACATACATTTTTCTTGTATCATACTATTTTGAACGAACTTTTCTTTTTTCTTTTTTTTTTTTTTTTTGTTTACATTATAGTGCCTACATTTCTTAAAAATAAACAAGGAGAAAGAGAAAAAGAAGGAAAAAACAGGGGCACTTGCTTACTTTAGTATCTCTGGTACACTTGAAAATAACTGAGAAAATTTTACAGCGTGCATGTATCATGCACCACACAAATATTACTGTTAAGAACAAAAGTTTGTTTTACTTACAGTAAACTCTTTTCTTCCTCTTCCCCTATCCTAAGTATTCCTCCAAACATTAATGGCATGAATTAGGACATATGCTTTAGAATCCCTTACAACTTTAACAAAGTCAAAAAGTCCAATATTTCCAGGTTTTCTTGTTATTGTCATGTTTCTCAAATAACATTAATGCTTTATAATTCCACATTTATTTGCCCATTTTCGAGTTGCTGGTTTTATTCCTGTTTTTTTGTCATCTCACAAATCCAGCCTCTGCTTCCTTTCCAACATACTTTCTGTTCTGCTAGTCAACTCTTGTGCTTTTTTCTGCCTCTTAAACATTTTCCCTTGAAACACTGGAAAAGGTTTCACTGGCACAGTCTCTCTGTGGTCTTTATTACCAGAACAAGAAGCAGAATTTCCTTCTGTTTCACATCTCTCTTTTTGTTGAGCAAATTTTTGTATTTTCTCCTTAACATGTTCTGCATTAAAAAAATATTTTGTCCCTACAGTAAAGAATATTCTGCAGTAGATAGATAGTTTGAATCTCACACCTGCTTCTCGACATTCCCTAATTAGTGGAATAAATTTACTCATCTTCTGCCTGGTGGACAGTGAGTAATCATTTTCCACAACCACTCCACTGTCTCCCACTTTTAGTACTTTGTTGTTGCCCTTCTGCCACAGCTTTGTCAGAATCAACTCTTTCTGCTAGTAGGATTGCATCTTTACTATTATAGGGCTAGGTTGCTTTCTCATGGCCAGGTTTGGAGCATATACACAGTGTGCCCTTTCACTTAACAATCCATGCTGTGGATTACCGGTCCAGTTGTTTATTTGTAATTTCATAAAATTAATACAGTCTGTTCCTTCCAGTTTCTCTGGTATAGCAGAAAATCTCAGGTATTCCCTGTGTGCTCTGTCCTCTAATTCAATTATGTTTTTAAACATCTCTTCTTGAGCAGTCTCATATTCAGCTAGCCCTTTCTTCATCTTGACCTCCAGTTTTTGCATTTTTATCACCTCATAATATCTGTTTAAAGCTACTTCCATTTTATCCATCCTTTTGTTATTTGCACAAATCAGTGTTCCTTTTTTTATTTATTTTAATCAGCTCTGAGTACATTTGACTTATTTTTCCTCTGGGTTACTGGAAATCATGTCTTGCACCAAAGCTGGAGCTTGCATTGCTTTTTGTTGAGCAGCTGCAGAACTCTTCTTTGTGTTTTTTTTTTTTTTTTGCTGGCATCCAGACAGTGCACTTACTAGCCAGTTACTGAAATTTACCCCCAAAATGAGTTCACTGGCTCTCTTTACTGAGATTCTGTTTTCATACTGGGATAGCAGTTTAAGCTGTTACTCAATGTGCAGCCATCTTGGAAGTTGAGATTCCAGTCTTAGTCTTAGTAAATAAATGGCTTATATTGTGCATGTTATAGTTGCTTGGCTGTTTGATTAATAGGCCCTCCATTTTGTTACACTGAGTGTTCTCCTTTATAAATTTGTTAGACAGCATCTCCATTTTGCTAAGCACTGTGACTTTCTTCTCTTTTTTTCTACTATTATATTTAATCTCACATTGATTACAGTTTTATTTGGTTTTCTGGTCAGGGTGTAAACTTACTGAGGGCAATAGTGATTTTTCTGTAGCAGGTAATGCATTACCTCTGTTTCTTAGGGATGGACATTATTTGCTGGAGTTCTAGCTGCTTGTATATTGGTTCTTAGATTTTTATCTCCTTAGTTAACAATGATTTTTGCCATTTGTCTGGCATCTTTTCCTAAAAATTCCAGAAAACTGAGAAGTGTTTTTGTAGCATTTCCAAGCATAATCTTCACATAAAAACAAGGATAGTTTTTTTTTTTGCACTTATTGTCATTTTTGTGTAATCTGTACTTAAAAGCTTATTTCATTGAATTTTACAACTTTTTTACTTTAACTAACATTGTTAGCTTTGTGTGTTAAATGTTCACCTGGCTATTAGAGCATCAGATTGCACCTCTTTCTAGTTAAACTAAGTGTTCTCCATGCAAATTCACACTTTATATCATTTTTTCCTGTAAATTACAGTTTGTCTTTTTGAGTAAATACCTCTTAAAGTGTGCATTTTACAGTTTCCTGGCTATTTTTTATGAATAATAGATCCTAAAGTGTACCAAAACCAGAAAAATAAAAGAGAATAGTGCTTTAAACACAACCAATAAACATCCAAAATAAAGCACCTAGGAACCAGCAAAACGAAGCCACCAACAAAGTGTAGAAAGAAGCAAAAAGGTCTGTTTTATTCACCCTTTCTATTAGAGTTATTAGTTCCATGAAAATCCAAAGGAGAATGAGATTCTGAGTCTCCCTGGTCCAAACAAACTCAGACTCTCATTCATCTTTGGATCTGATTCCTAGGTGCTTTATTTTGGATGTTTATTGGTTGTGTTCAAAGCACTATTCTCTTTTATTTTTCTGGTTTTGGTGTACTATGGAGGAACTGGATACCAGCATTAATTCCCCAATCGGGGGAGTTAGCGGCTTGCAATGTGTAGGCGAGAGACTTACACGTGTAGATGGGCAACTCACACAACTTATTGAAATTTTAACCCAGCATTCAGCCAGACTACCTGCCCTGTTTGCATCTGATAACAGCAGTGCTATATCGCTATCAGGCAACCAGGAAGCGGTAGCTTTGCTCACAGGAAGTAAACCTTTGCCGCAGGACTGTTTGTTGGACAGTCAACTCACACGAGGTCAGATTCAAGGGAGGACGGCGGAAAATGAACAACAGCAAGTTTGTTTGGACCAGGGAGACTCAGAATCTCATTCTCCTTTGGATTTTCATGGAACTAATAACTCAAATAGTAAGGATGAATAAAACAGACCTTTTTTCTCCTTTCTACGCTGTGTTGGTGGCTTCGTTTTTCTGGTTCCTAGGTGCTTTATTTTAGATCCTAAAGTGTGTTACTTCAAATGTTCTCCTTTATAAATATGTTAGATAACATCTCCATTTTGCTAAAAAAGTGTTCTCCTTGTGACTTTCTACTATTCCCACTTCTATAATTACTCATATTAAATTACAGTTGTAGTTAGTTTCTGGTGAGGGATATACTTGCTGAAGGTGGAATAAATTGTTGCACTTTCTGACAAGTGAATGCTATTTTGCTGAAGTTCTAGATGCTTTTTAATTGGTTCTTTCACTTTATTTCCTCAGTTTAGCAGTGGTGGGCAATGCACTTTCAATTTCAGATTTATCTTTAGGAACTTTAGTTAACTCTGCCTTCTGCTTAAAGCTGTACAACTCACAGAGTAAAGCAGTGGTTAGCACATCTTAGCCAATCTCATTGATAGCCTAGACCAAATTATTTACTGCCTACTTGTTTTTGGTGGTTGATCCTAATTTTTTACCCCAAATCAGCACCTTAACTAGGAACTGAAATTCTTAGTATTATCTCTTATTGCCCTTTAATATCCAACAAATTGTCTTTAGAGCTAGACTACACTAGAATATTGGCTGTATACTGTTAACTTAGTAATCAAAAACTAACAAATTATCTTACTCTTTAACGCACCTTGCACCCTTGGTCAGAACTGGAAGGCTGACTAGCTGGTCTACCCTCACCTGCTAGCCTTATAGCAGTATATTCAGGCAACGTAAGAATTGCCAGATGCTCACAGATAAGGACCTTTTACTTAACTTGTCACTAGCTGTTTATGAAAAATGCAAGTATCTATCTAAAGTCAAGGCCACATTGTTCATAGGTTCATAGCTTCATAGGTAGGTACTAGGCTATTGGCCCTGGGGCCTATATAAGCCTAGCCAAAAAAGTTCCCTGGATTTTGCCACTCAAGAAAGTTATTTTCCTGTACCCCTGTCTAGCAGAGCCACAGAAGTGATCCCCGGGATGAATTTCCTATTTCCCATCCAGTTGTCAAGATTTTTCCTAAAGAGAGCTAATGAGGAGCTTTGCTTGACATGAATGGGTAGTATGTTCCAGAGCATGGGAAGTCTCTGGGATAGGAATCTATCCTTCCAGCATGTTTTGTTTATTGTGGTGGCAAGGTTTAGGTCCCTGGAGCATGTGGCTCGGAGGGATTGGGTTTTCTTTAAGTGCAGCATGTCCAGCAGATCTGGGTTTGACATGGCTTTGTATGTTAGGCAGAGGTCACCTCTGAGTAGGCGATAAGTGACAGTGTAGAGCTGTAGTTATTTGAGACGGTCGGCGTATGGCATCGTTTTGAGGCTGGTAATCCTCTTAGTGAGGTATTTCTGTGGCCTTTCTAATTGTTGCAGATGTCTTGTGAGGTTCATAGGTAGGTACTAGGCTATCAGCCCAAGGGCCTGCGTAAGCCTAGCCAGCAAGGTTCCATAACTTACACCACCCAAGAAAGTTACATGCCAAATGGGGCATTGTACTCTATAATGGGTCTAATGAGGGATGAGTAGAGAGGAACAATGACCTCTTTTTTTCTGGAGGTGAACCCCTTTGTGATGAGGTGTGCCATGTAGAAGGATTCCCTGACTACTGTGGCAATGTGATTATCAAAGGAGAGACTACTGTCCACCTGTTTCCCAAGGTCTCTTATCACACCTTCGGTGTTTAGTAGGCTGCCGCCTATGTTGTAGTTCATGGGTACAATGTTTTTCCCAGACAGGATGACAATGCACTTCATGGCATTGAGCTTGAGGCCATGACTTTGACACCAAGCATCAGTCTCAGTGAGGCACCTTTGTAGAATGTCCACATCATTAGGAGATTCTATTATGGCACCTAGTTTGCAGTCATCTAAACTTTGTTAGCCAAAGACCTGCTGTATTAGCCTGGACATCTGAGAAGTAGATGCCAAACAGGAGAGGACCCAGGACTGAGCCCTGTGGTACTCCACTTGTCACTGGTCTGAAGTTGGATTTGGAGTCGGCTACTTTCACTGTGTGAGTTCTGTCAGTGAGCCAGTTGGCCACCCATCTTGTGACAATGGGATTTCTGTCAGTAAAACTTGGTTGACATAATGGCAAAAGTATTAAACTATGTAGTGACAAGGCATATTGATTTAGCACAATTGTTGATAGATTTTAAGACTGACATTAGAAAGTTGAATTTTAAACTGTTTGGAGACACAATTATGGTTGATACATGTCTTCTAGTACTTTTAATCCCCCTATCCACCCTGTTCTACAAATGTATGAGACCATTTGTGAAAATGACTTTAGATTTTTATGTAAAGGTCATTTCATCAAAAACTATAACACAACTAGGGAGGACTTAGAGGAAATTGAATATATAAAAAGTCTGAATGTTCAGTTTCTGAAACTGGACAATGGAGGAGGGATAGTTTTGATGTTGAAAGATATGTATAATAACAAAATATTTGCTTTATTTAATGGTGGTGCATATGTCTCAACTAATATTCTGGAAGTAAGAAAATCCTATGAAAAAGGTAGAGTACAGATTAGGGACTTGTTGATTGACAACAGGATTACAATTGAAGAATTCCATTATTTGAATGTGAATTTTCCGTTGTACCTAACATTTTTGGAATCCCAAAAATACACAAAGATTTGTGGGACTCCCAAAAATACACAAAGATTTGAGGCCCCCCCCCCTTTGAGACCTATTGTGGACACTAGGGGGTCCTTGACAAGGGCATGTGCAAAGTTCTTGGATACAAAGCTGAAGCACTTGGTGGGAAAACAGAAACAAATTTGTAGGGATTCCTGGGATTTTCTTAATAAGATGAACAATGTAGTGTATAAAGAAAATGACATGTATGTCACTATTGATGTAAAAGACTTATATACAGTGATTCTGCATGATGAAGGAATACATTGTTTTTGTGAGTTTTTAAGCATGAACCATGTAGACCAGCCCCAAGTGAATCTTTATGAAGAGCTGCTAAATTGGTATTAAAAAATAATTTTATTTCATCTGAAGGTAGATATTACCTACAAAAAGAGGAGGTAAAGATGGGGGCAAGCTGCGGAGCACTGCTAGTTAACACTGTGATGGCAGTTTGAGAAAGGAAGTGACAAAGAAATGTGCCCTGTAAGCATCACCCACATAAAACACACACACACACACACACACACACATATATATATATATATATATATATATATATATATATATATATATATATATATATATATATATATATATATATGTTTACATACATGGGTCTACTTGAGATTACTGAAATCTCAGTAGACCAACTTTTAAAATACTGAGCCGAAAAACTCGACCTGTCAAACGAGTGACATGTCAGAATGCCGACTTCTGAATGCTCGATAGTCCAACTTGAGCAGAACAAGAAATCTGCTTTTGTGGATGTTGTAGTGCGATCTTGATGTCGGTATCTATAAGTAGCAGGGGGTATGGGGGGTGTAGCCCCCTGCAAAAAATGTGAGATGTATAGGTTTGTATGTTAAGGTTCTTTATTTATAGTGTATGTTTTATCTTAATGGTAAGGGTTTAGACTAGTTTAGATGGTTGGCGGGGTGTGGGTCAGGGGAACTAGGTAGTTTTATTTGGAATGTTGTGTTTTTTCTTTTGTATGTTGTTTGTGTGTGTTGTTCTCTGTATGTTGTAGGGAGGTTTGTCTGGATTTTGTAGTGTCAGGATTGTGTGTGTCGGGTATCTGAGGTGTCGGTTTTGTGTTGTGTCGGTGTTGTGGGCTCTGTATTTTCAAAGTCGGTGTTGTGGGATTTTGTTTATGTGTAATAGACCCATATGCATACATACATACTAAGCTATCATATGCTGAGGCACTTTAAAAATCTTTGACCAAGCCACCGCAGACTAGGAGGTGCAAGGCCCAGTATAAACTAAGCACTGCAACACCATTTAGTGACAACACATGTGGGAAGTCACCTTGAAACATCATATCCTAGACCCATTACACCAAAACAATTTTCATTCAAGAATTTTTTTTTTTGCATATGAGACTAGTCAGACTTACGGAGTTTTCTGGGTCCATAGATGCCTTCCCCCTCCCTTGTGCAGAAGGTTGACTTTTGCAGTCCTCCATTTGTTTGGCTTGAAGCCTATCTGAAGGCTGTGGTTAAATAGTGATTCTAGTGGTTCTGATAGATCATATTTCTTGGTATATAGAAGGAATCCTGGGATGTTATCAAGGCCCATCAATGCAGTGTTCTTCTCCTTACAGAGTGCATTGAGGACCCATTCTTTAAAGATGGTTGGGGTGGGAGTGTTATGGTTGAGAGCACTGTTTGAGGGGATGATGGGGGGGGGGGGGTAAAACTGGAGATAAATTTGTCAGCCAGTAGATTTTCTATATCCTCAGCTCAGTGTAGGTGGCTCATATCACAGTTAGTTTGGCACATTGTATTATGTTGCCTCTGAGGTTTGTGGACAGTTTGTCCTATGTTTATTTTGGGTAGGCAAAGATGTGTCTATTCTTCTGTTTATGTTATAGGTTCATAGATTAGTACTAGGCTATTTGCCTTTGTGGGCCATTTGAAGTCTAACCAATTACCCCATGTGAGAATCAAACCTTGCACCATGTGTTTGTAAGGTAAGCACCTTAACCATGTTTGTATATGGTTCCTGTGAACAGTTTTGCATAGGCAGCAATCTTCTTAGAGTTTGGGGAAGGGCTTGGAATTTTGCTAGAAAATTGATTTATAGTAGAAAGTTAGCTTTAGAATAATTCCTAAAAGTTTTAGGGTTAACTGGGGTCCCTTTTTTGTTTGCTTGTTTTTTATTTCAAAAGAGATGACTTTGCTGTCTGACGTGACCAGTAAGGACATTACAGTAGGGAACAGGGATTACAATGATCCCCCCATGTTAGTGAGGTCCAAGTCAATGATGTTAGCTCCCCTAGTAGATGTATGGACTAGCCGTGTCAGGGTGTTTGTGTTGTCAAAGTCCAGAAATCTCTTTGCCTGCATGTATGAGGTTATGTATGATTCCTAGTTTATAGTGGAGTAGTTAAAATCATCTAAGAATATGCTATTGTGTTGAATAGGGAATGTCTCCAATGTGTTGAAGTGTGCTGTGTGGGCGTCCTGATTCATAGAGACAGAGCTGTAGCTTTCAAGGAAATAGTAAAATTAATGTTGAGAATCTCGAATGCATCATACTGCTTGACCAACCTTGAGATGTGTTTGTGCTTAGGTTCATAGGTTCATAGGTGTGTACTAGGCTAATGGCCCCTGGAGCCTTTACAAACCTAGCCCATAGGATTACCCTGGCATCTTGCCACCCAACCTTAGTTCCCAGTGCCTCTGTCGAGTAGAGCCACTGGAGTGATTCCCGAGGTGAATTTTCTATTTCCCATCCACCCATCAAGATTTCTCTTGAAGAGGACCAGTGAAGTGCTCTGATTGACATGTATGGGAAGTCTATTCCATAGTGTGGGCAGCCTCTGGGTTATGAACCTGTCCCTCCAGCACATTCTGTTGATTGAGGAAATGAGGTTGAGGTCCCCGGAGCATCTGGTGCGGAGGGATTGGGATTTCTTTAGATCTAGCATTTCTAACAGAGCTGGGTCAGACATGGCTTTGTAAGTGAAGCAGAGATCGCCTCTAAGTAGGTGATATGAGACAGAGAATAGTTGGAGTTTTTTTGAGTCTGTCCATATAGGACAAGTGTTTAAGGCCTAGGATCCTCTTTGTGAAGTACTTTTGCGGCCTCTCCAGTTGTTGCAGGTGTCCAGTGAGGTACAGGCCAAATGGAGCATTGTACTCGATAATTGGCCTAATGAGGGAAGAGTAGAGGGAGACAATGACCTCTTTCTTCCTGGATGCAAAACCCTTAGTAATGAGATGTGCCACATGGAAGGACTTTCTGACCACAGTGGCAATGTGGTGGTCAAAAGAGAGGTTGCTGTCAACCTGTGTTCCGAAGTCTCTTATAACGTCTTCTGTGTTCAGTGGACTACCATTGATGTGGTAATTCATGGGAACCAGGTTTTTCCCAAAGGGGATGACGACACATTTTCTGGCATTGAGCTTAAGGCCATGGTTCTGACACCAGTCATTGGTTTCAGTGAGGCCTTTTTGTAGGATGTCAACATCACTTGGGGAGTTAATAATAGATCCCAACTTGCAATCGTCTGCAAACTTTCTCAGCCAGAGTCCCTTTGTGTTGGCCTGGACTTCAGAGAAGTAGATACCAAACAGGAGAGGACCCATAACCGAACCTTGTGGGACTCTACTTGTGACTGGTCAGCAGTCTGACTTGGAGTCAGCTACATTCACACTGTGGGTTCTATCTGTGAGCTAGTTTGCAACCCATCTAGTGATATATGGGTTGATGCCTAGCTTAGTGAGTTTTTCTATGATTCCTGAGTGGGGAATGGTATCAAAGGCCTTGGCCAGATCAAGGTAGGCTGTATAAACAACCTTGCCTTCATCCATAGCTCTGGTGACTGACTCAAAGAAGTCGACCAAGTTGAGCAGGCATGATCTACCCTTTGAGCAGGCATGATCTACCCTACTTGATGTAAATTGAGACTTATCTGCCTTTTGAATGTGCAGTAACTGGTCGAAATGTGTGAAGTGCATAATAACTTTGCACTGCCAGGGTGCTCTCCACAGCTTTAAACCATATCTCAGTAACTACACAGACATCTGTATTCTAAAGGGTATGGAGAGTTTACAAGGAATGGACTTTCCTGTTTAGATTCCTAGAATTGAGGAGTAACACTTTAAGATTATCCTGGGTAAGATTAGCAATATTGGAATGCTGGTTAGGCTGGGAATACCTACAAAGGCCAAAGCCAAAAAACATTCAGAGGACCTTTGGATTAGAGAGGGGGACACTGTAGGATTTTTTTAGAGAAAATAGAGACATTATGTCATATTAAATTACCAGCTGATAAATTGTGAGGACTTAATGAAACATGTAATGAAACTTTTAATATTAAGTGTTTTCTAAGGGAAAAGAATTATGTTAGGTAATTGGATATTTTGTTGACTAAAAAGTTCTTTGAATTGTTTTCATTACAGTGAGAATGTTTTTATAAAGGTATTAAACTAAATTAGAACTATTTTAACTTTTTTATTTTGTTTAAATGGAAAGGATTTTAAATTGAGAGGTTTTGTATGTATTGTCTCTTTAAATGTTTATTGATTGATTGATTGAGATTGTTAATTATTTTGGTTTGTTATAATACAAGCTGATTATTACGTAAGAAGTTTGTGTTCTGAAGAAGTTCATTAACACTTGTTGGATGAAAGTGCTTAATGTATTAATGTTTCCTCGACATTTGCAATTTGGTTTCGGTTGTTTGCATTTACACCCAAACCATTTCCTTTGTATTTGTTTTTTAATACTTAAAAAGGCACTATGGGGATGGACAAAGTTTTAGCCAATATTCAAAAGCCTAGGGGGATGGGTGCAGACCATCCCCTGCAATGCAGCACTGTCTGTTAACTATATTTTCCCTGGCAGATAAATATTGTACTTCCTTTGAATGACACCAACAATTAAGCCAATTATTAGTTACAGTAAACTCTCAGTTAAGTGGAACTCAAGCAACTGGCAAAAAAAAAAAAAAAATTGAAGAAATACAGTATAATTTTCATGTGTTGCACTTTCTGTTTTCACCCTGCAGAAACATAGCTTACATTTTTAGAACTTTAAAGTTTTAAAAAGGAAGATAGAAGTAAATTCCCTCTCTTCCCAACCTGAGAACAAGTCAAACCAAACAAGTAGTGCAGGGTACAGTATTAGTCATGCCTGTTTTTAATAGTAACTCTCAAACAACCTGAAACTACAGTTATTCGGCATCTACCAATACCCATGGGTGCCAGTTAACTGAGAGTTTACTGTAATTACCTTTTGTTCATACCATGGCATCATCAGTGGAGAAGGTAGACTATACTGCTCAGTGCTTGGATCATACCAGATTGAGAGACACAGTCTGAGAGATCCATCATGTCTCTTTCATATAGTCCAGGTAGGTGAGTCTGAGTTCATTCATAAACACTTTGAAGATGACTGAGCTATACTGGTACCTGTGGTTCAGTGACCTGAGTGCTTGAGTATTCTGGTGGATCTTAGCCCCGATAGGCATCTGAATGTGACCCTCTCTGCTTAGTCAGCCTGCTGAGTGGGACATCTGTGTGCCTTACACTGGAGGCTCCTATGAACAAAATATCAGGTTGGGTTGTGTGGTGGTTTGCCTTTTGGGCTTAGAGGTTCAGACACCTTGTAAGGTGGCTATATGTGTCATAGTGGGTTTTGATTTTGAAGAGTACTTACAAGATTGCTGAGAATGCTTACTGTAAGGGCAGCACTTAGGAGGCCTCTGCGGTTTGGGAAGATTACATTTGAGCTTCAGTATATGTTGGCCTATGCCTGATCCAAGCCACATCAGGCTTGTTGCACATTTGTAAGTCCAATGGTTGTGTGAACACCCATTCAAGGGACCTCATTCTCTTTTGCTACATAAATAGAATGTGTTGGAAGAATAGGTATTATCACAGAGAATACCTGTTCTGTGGAACCATCATCCACAAAACATACAGTGAAAGGTTTCTGTTATTCTGTTCACAAGTAATTTGGTAAAATGGATAGGAAACTGCAAATTCATTCCCACTTTAGAACCCATGCCCCTTATGGAAAGGGTAAGGTGTAAATGTTTCAACATATTGTTGTTCTTCCCACGTCTGGTTTATTTGTATGCAAGATATGAGGGTTAAAAAATACCACAGGAATGTAAGGCTAGGCTTCTTAAGATCCTCACAGAGCAATATCAAAGTAAGCACCTATGAACCTACTGGCAAATAAATTTAGTGCCAACTTCACCCTAGAGACATCTGTTCCTGGCCTACTTATCCCATATGGAAGCAAGCTGCCAACAATCATGAAAGAATATGTACTGAAAGTACTCTAAAAATTAACAATACCTCATCCATTGGGCCTAACAACATACTGAGTTGCCTGATTAATAACATTAAACAAGCATTGACTAATCCACTCCTTAACATCTTTAACCTAAGACTGGCACGGGAGCTGTTGTGATGCCACTTCACAAGGCTGGCCCTACTACTGACCCTAGGAATTACAGAGCTATCAGCCTGAAGAATGTTATATGCAAAGCAATGAAATGTATCATAACTGACCTAATTAACTGTGATATCAAGAATCTTATTAGACTTGACTCCCAGAATTCCTGCTGTGTCAGTGATAGATACTATCTAGTGAATCCTGTGAACTTCTTTGAGAAGGGTTACTCTGGCTATAGATTGTAGACAAACTGTTCACACAGCTTACCTTGACCTAGCTAAGGCATTCAATACCATACTGCATGCAAATATAATAAGCAAACTGAAGGAGCTCCAAACTGACTCATATATGATGAGGTGGATAGCCAAGTTCCTAAGGGACAGGATTCACACAGTAAGAGTATAAGGTTATCCTCTGAGAGCATGAAGGTGACCAGTGGATATCCTCAGGGATCTTTGTTGGGATCTGTGCTATTCAGCGTCTACGTCTTAGATATTCACTTATAAAATGAAAATCTCTGGTTAACAAAGTTTATGGACGATTGTATGCTGGCAGTCATCATCAAATCTCCCTCTGACATTCAAGCACTGTAACAGCAGCTTACACTTGTCAATACATGGTGTACTAAAAATGGGCTCAAACTCAGTGCAAAAAAGTGCAGCATTGTAGCACTTGGTAAGCACCCCCCTAGCACCAGCTTATAAATAACACATCACTTCAAAATGCCTAGTTCATGAGAGACCTAGGCACAAGGGTGTACAGTCCACCACTTTTAACCATCGGCTCCCTATTGAAATGTCAGCACTCAGATTGCAGAGTGCTGACATGAAAAAAAAAATTGAAAATGCAGGAGAAGAGCGAATCCTGAATATTGCTCTTCTCGATCAGTCTTATTTTCTGCAAGGGTGCAAGCTGCCCTGTACCCTTGATGTGGGGGGGAATCCCCCTCCCAAACTTATATATACTAACAATGAGATTGCTGTACTTTGGAGAAAAGGGAATATTGTGAGAAATGGCCATCACAGACTTGGTATATGTAAGTTTGTTTTTCAACCATTCACTCTTTGCATTATGGGACATGCTAAATTTCAGATAATTACCTTAACCATCGCATTGGTTAGGGAAACCATTTTTCCTTCCACAGCTCATAGCAAAAGTTTTTCTTCGGATCAAAAGAAGTTATTACACCTTTGTACACCGCTGTGATTGGACCCATCATTGAGTGCTACGCCCCCTTTAGGATGCATCTTACTAAGCATATCAAACAGTTGGAAATATCCCAGAAGTTTGTCTCTAAAGAACATGGGGTTAAAAGATCTGAACTACCAAGAAAGACTGGAGACGTTTTAACTAAACTTGGTTTCATATAGATTTCTTTGGAGCAGTCTGCCTTGCATGTAGGCCTAGAAGAAATCCAGTAGGCCAATAACTTGTATACCTCAATAAATCAAACTGTCCACCTAGCACTAGGAGCAAAGATCTAAATCTACTCCAATAAATAAATAAGACAAAGAGGGGGGTGGATTTGTCATTCAGCACCTACCCCCTTCTCTGGAATATACTCCGTCTCTAAGTTAAGCAGTGTGGCACACTGTCTACTTTTAAAAAGGAGTTGGACAATTGAATGGCAATCATAAATTCAACCTTGGTATGACTGGTTTGCCCACTTTGAAATGAGAAGCAAATTCTAAGAAAGAGTATTGACAAGGAAGAAATGGCCCTGCAGCTCAGTTACCATTGTAACTCCTGTGATCCCATGATCCTATTTTAGAGGGTGATTCAGATATTGTCAGTATTGCAAACCTACATGTAAAGTCTAAAAAAAATTAGGAAAAAGTTTCTCAATATGGTTTCCTAACCAAGGATTGGCCTCTTTCTGTTGCTGTTCCAACTGTACTCTAACTGCACTGTTTTTGGTTCAATGCTATATCTAGCTGCTATAATACTGAAGTTCAGTTGGCATCTGTTTTCAACTTTTGCAGTGTGTATCAGTCTTCCTCTCTGGTCACCTACAGGTTGTGCTAAGGCTTTTTAAAGAGAGTCTTCCTGCCTGTTACATCTTTCCATCAAAGATTTTACACTTCCTTGGAACCTCAGTTTTGTCCTGCAAAACCTAACATTAACCTCTTTTGAACATGTGTCTTCTGCAAACCTAAAATTTCTTTCATGGAAGACCTTGTTTTAATAGCATCTACCTCAGCTAAACAGATATCAGAATTGCAAGCCCTTTCTTCTGTTCACTCTGTTTTTTTTCACAAAGATTGTTTCATTATGCAATAATCTTTCCATCATAAAATAACATCGGAGATAAATGTAAATCAACCTATTCATCTGCCATTATTCTTTAGTAAAAGCATCAGCAAGGAAATTTACCATTTACATATGATGGATGTACACAGACAATTACAGTTCTACCTTCACAGAACCAAAATAATAAGAAAAGACTCCTAGCTGTTTGTAGCCTTTGCTCTTGCCATATTAGATAGGAAGATCTTCAGAGTAACTCTCTCCAGCTGATTGTCAGGCTGTATATCTTTTGCATACTCTTCAAGAAATAACACATTACTTTCCAAATCAAAAGCTAATCCCAGCAGATTGAGCTTTGACAGCTGTCTTCAGATGCTCTTCCTTGGATGAAATGTGTGCTGCAGCAATGTGGTCTACATTGTATATCTTTGCAAAAGACTACAAATGGGATATAATCTCTAGACCCAGAGCCTCTTTTGAAGCTACTGTCCTCAAGGGTAACCTGTCATGGTTTCACCAAATCATGTAGCTTGAGATTCTATCCCATCACGTGAATTGGACAGACAGGATGAAATAGGATACAAAAGTGAAGTACTTACCACAACACTGGATCCTTTTCATCCTTAGTTCATGTGAGTCAACATTACTTCCACCTTTCCCATCCAAATTGTCATCTACTTCCAGTAGGACCCAGCAGATCTACTTAAAGCCCTTCTGCCTTTCATTCACATATTCCTTTCTTGCTTTGTATGTTGCTAAAATACCCTTTAATGAATAATCAGCAAACTCTATGTAACTGTAGAGTCAGGACAGGGCCATTATGGGAGTTATTTGAAGGAACTAGAGGGTAAGGGCACTAGATCCAATGAGGGGCTCATTTCCCATCAGTCTAATCAGATAGACTAAGGATGAAGAGGAACTAGCATTATGAGAAGTACATGACTTTAGGTTTTAGGTGGAATATAAATATAATATATATATATATATATATATATATATATATATATATATATATATATATATATATATATATAATATAGGCACCATTTTTAAAACTACAACCACCCTTATCACTATCATGTTCATTTATCAGCTAACTCTGTTAACTGATTGTTTCCAGCCCCCTCATAAGAGCAACTAACAGGGTCTCACCCACAAACTAGTAAACCATCCACTAAATGTCCCATCCCTCCAGAATCTACTCCAACCCTATCACACCACCAGACCACTAAGATCCAGCAACAAAAATCACTTGCAGATCACTAAAGCCAATAACTCTGCTGGTGAAGCACTATTCTCTTGCACCATAGCCAAATTATGGAACTCCCTCCCTCCCACAATTACGTCCATACCATCATGCACCAACTTCAAAACTTTACTAAAAGCGCACCTAAAAACATGCTGACTATGCCCTTGCAACTCCCACTCTAATATCACCCACCCCATCCAACCACTACCTTTCTTTCCACTCCACTAACTACCTTGATTATAGCAAGCTCAGATGCTCATAAGCCTAGTACTTATTATATGGCAGGAACTTCTCATTGTAACATTTGATGTTATGTGATCCTATCTCGCCTACATTCTGACTGATGGGTTCGGAGCCGATCCCTCGGCTCCGACTCGGCACGCTTATGCCAAAGAGCCAAGTCTCTTATTGGCTGAGCTTACTATATCCCAGGATGCACCACTACCAGTCCCCCAGATCTCGTTTGCCGCTTCCCTGCGAAGACGTGGTCTCGAGCTGGCTGGGCTGAGTAGTTATTATTAACTAACTTTTCTGTCAGTTTTTTTGCTGTTTTTTGTCACAAAAGCTGTTTTAACGGCTAACGCTCTTATTGTGTGTGTTTGGATTGAAAACTTGTTGTGTGTGATTGGGTTGAGTTTGATTTCGGCCCCCCCTTCATCCAGGGCCTTCCCGGTCTGTCAACCCTTTTAAAACTTTACAGGGTTTCAGAGTTCCCTGTCATTTACAGAAAGTGTTTGCGTTAAGCTATAACTGTAAGCCTATTTTTTTAGGTTTGTCATCAGTAAATCTATAGTTGTTTACTTTCCTGTCTAAGTTACTGGAATTGTTTAATATAATGTCTCAAACTCCTAGGCCTTCGGCTTTAAAAATGTTCAAATGTGGTTTCAAATGTCTATCACAGACGATCATTCGCTCTGTGTATATTGTTTAGGGGCAAAACACTTGCAGGAGTCATGCAGCGTATGTCACGCTTTTTCCTCAAGGGTCCTCCAGGAGAGGAAAAATAAATTGATTCTTAAAGGGTTAGTTAAACCTTCATTTGAAGAAGCCTTGGCATCCTCTCCTTCTCCGCTAAAGAAAGGGCGCCGGTTCCGACCAGTCCGTCGGATCCGACCGCCAAGAGACATAGGCAGGCCTCTCCTTCGGCTCCAAAGACTTCGAGCCAAGGTCGAACGGTCTGCCTCGATGCCACCAGTATCGACTCCTCTGGCTTCGGAGCCGATGGCTGGGGCATCGAGAGGCGGGTCACCTTCGTCGGCTCCGCTGCTCTCGGAGCCGACAAGGGTCGCCTGCTCAGACACTTCCTCCTCGGCGCCGAAGTCCACCTCGGCACCGATGGAATCTGGTGTATGTATTCCCTCGGCGCCGATACTCATCGAGTCGCCTCGGAGCCGGGTCCCCAGCCCTTTGGGGCTGATGGAGAGGCCGCCTCAACCCGCTCTGTTTCCTCTCGGTCTTCGAATGTCAGATTCTGATATAGACAGGGTGCTCCAAAGACTGTTCCAGTCCCCAGTCTTCCAAAAATTTGTTTCGGTTCCGACCCAGTTGGCTTCGGAGCCGATGACCTTGGCCCACCCCATTGCCATTCCTCCTCCGACTGCTTCGCTCCGTCGGAGCAGGTGCTGTTGGAGCCGGTGGAGATCTCAGGGTCGGCTCCGACCCTTACTCCAACCCGGCCTTCGGGTCCGAAGTTTGGTACGCTGACTTCTTCGGCTGGACCCGGGGTGATGTTTCGGGACCTATGCTTTCGGTTCCGAGCCTCCCCCTCGGTGCGGGACTTCCGTCGGCTATCACGGCTCCGGAGACCGGACACTCCCAGGATTCTGGGGGTCCGGCTTTCAGGGCCATGAGGAGTGCCTTGGCCAAGTCCTCTTCGGCCATCTCTCCGGCTTTACCGGCACCTTCCCTGGGCGTGGAGACTGGGTCTTTGGCAGTTCCCCTGTCCGTAGCCAGCGGAGCCCCGAGGCCTGAGGTTACCCCAGTGGGGGTTCCCCTCCTCCTGAGGGTTCTTCGGAGTTGTCTTCGGAGGAACCCCCAAGGAAGAGATCGTGCAAGAGGAAGCACGTGGACTCCCCCGAGTCTATTACATCAGACACTGATATGGATGATGCAGAGGGGTCCCCGAAGTCGTCCTCGGATGATGTCTCATTTGCAGACATCTTAGAGATCCTCAAACAACGAGGCGGCTGGATATCCAAACCCCCCTCTGCGGACGAGTCAGTGCTCCTCAAGGCCTTTGGGGCTCAGCCCTCCGCCTCCTGGGTGTCTCCGCCCTTCGACGAGCTTCTGGATTTAGTTTGTCGGCGTGGGAACATCCAGATACCGTGGAACCAGTCCCTTCTCGCCCAAATAAATTTTTGTCTGCTCCCCCCGAGAAGGAGTTCCTTACTAAAGGCGTGGCTGTAGATGCCATGGTGGTGGCATCTGCTACACAACAGGACGTGGCAGAGGCTTCAACGTCCGTCCATCCTCCTAATAAGGAGTCTAGGAGTATGGACAGGTAATGGAAGCGCACCCTGACTTCAGCGGCCTTTACTTTAAGGTCTCTGAATTATTTGGCACATTTTACCAGGCTTCAGAGGGATCTGGTCAAGGAGTTGTCAGATTCCTCTCGGTAACCTACCTGAGCAGCTAGCCCAGTCGGTTAGCTCTCAGTTGGCTATCCTTACGCCAATTTCTAACTCGTCCATGAGGCTCATTTCCTATGCGGCCGAAGGCGGGTAGAGCGGCAGGCACAGGCGTGGCTCACGAGACAAGCCTGGCTCCGCTTGTGTCAGTTCATGGAGGCCTTCAAGTCTTCCTTCACGACGCTCCCTTTGATGGGTCCTCATTGTTTGGACCCAAGGTGAAAGACACCCTTACCGCTGTGAGCAAGAGGGAAAAACTTTATCTGCCGTGGGTGCCCGTTATTCCACTCCCTTCGGCCTTACCCCAAGGCTAAAGGAGGGGGAAAATGTGGTTCCGCAAATCTCGCAAGTTTTTCTCCCAACAGTAGGAAGATTCCCGCCCAGAGGCAGTGCACGGGGAAATTTTTCAGGGGGACGCCGCCCCAGAGGCGGCAGAGGGCCCCGCAATTCTGGAGACCGCGAGTCCTTTCGTGGCTCTTCAGCCTCCCACACGCCATGAGGGATTGCCCGGCTGTGCTGCTCCGGAGCCAGTCGGGTGTCGCTTTGCCAAGCACCTAAAAGCCTGTCTGTCAATCACTCAGGACAGATGGGTGCTTCGATCATTGCCGGAGGTTACACCATCCCATTCACATACCCACCCCCACCGCCCAAAAGAATCCCGGACCCACCACCCAGTCAAAGGGAAATAGCAGCCGCAGAAGCTTTAAAGCTGCTAGAAAAAGGAGTCATCCAACCGGGTCCCCACAGACCAGATCGGATCAGGAAATTACTCCAGGTTCTTTTAGTGCCAAAAAGACAGGGGACCTGAGGCCAATATTGGATCTCAGCAGACTGAACCAATCCGTCACGAAATCCAAATTCAATGGTCACGCTACAATCCATTCTCCCATTGTTGGAGAAGGATGTTTGGATGTGCTCCATAGACCTCAAGGACGCCTATTATCACATACCGATACATCAGGCCTCCAGAAGGTATCTGCGCTTCAGCCTGGGAGTCAGTCATTACCAATTTTGCGCTCTGCCCTTTGGTCTCACCACAGCCCCCAGGGTGTTCACCAAGTGTTTGGCAGTAGTGACGGCTCACCTGAGAAGTCTTGGATTCCAAGTGTTTCCCTATCTCGACGACTGGCTCCTGACTGCCACCACCAGGCATCTACTAATGGACAACCTCAAAGCCACCATCTCCTGGGTGTTTCCCTGGGATTACATTCAATTGGTCAACGTCTGTCTTGCTGCCCTCTCAACCCATAAAGTTTATAGGCGCAGAGATAGACTCAAGATTCATCCCCGCCTTTCTTCCTGCCGAAAGGATCCTAACTTTACAGGGCCAAGTTCAAGCTCTGATCTCGAGATCCAAAGCCCCAGCCAGGATGGTTCTACAGGTTTTAGGCTCAATGTCTGCCACGGTTCTTTTAGTTCCTCTAGCAAGATTACACATGAGGATTCTTCAGTGGCTCTTGTCAACTCAATGGTCCTTTCAGGATCTTCCCCTCAATCATCACATCATGATTACGGAAATATGCAAAAGGGACCTTCGCTGGTGGCTTCAGACATCCAACTTGGATCAAGGAAAACCCTTTGTTCTCCCCTCTCCAGTGGTTACCCTGACGACAGATGCCTCCCAGATAGGGTGGGGGGGGCATTGTCTGGGCAGGCTAGTTCAGGGCTCCTGGCTTCCAGACGAAGCTCTTCTCCACATCAACGTGTTGGAGATGAGGGCTGTACTTCTATCCCTACAAGCCTTACACAAGTTTCTTCCTCAGGGCACCATCGCCATCCACACAGACAACATGTCGGTGGTTTGGTATCTGAACAAACAAGGAGGGACCAGATCATACCCCCTTTGCAGAGAGGCCATGAGAGTGTGGGAATGGGCTGTAGCTACCAACCGCTTTTTGGTAGCGACCCACATCCCAGGAAAGTCAAATGTATTGGCAGACAAATTAAGCAGGACAATTCTCTCTCCTCACGAGTGGTCTCTAAACCACACAGTAGCAGCCCAGGTTTTCAAGAGATGGGGGAACGCCGTGCTGCGACCTATTTGCAACTCCACAAAACACCAAGTGCCAAAGGTTCTTCTCCTTGATCCCACATCAGGGAGTACCAGCCATGGATGCTCTAGCACAACCTTGGCCAACAGGGCTACTTTATGCCTTTCCTCCAATTCCACTTCTTCCCAAAGTTATTCAAAAAGCTTCTCAACTGAGGTCTTCAATGATTCTGATTGCCCCATACTGGCCTCGTCAGATATGGTTTCCTTATCTGAAGAAGCATGCAGTGGACGATCCGTGGACCTTAGACCTAATTCCGGACTTGCTAATCCATCAGTCGGGACATCGCATGAATCCGTGCAATCTTTGAAATTGACAGCTTGGCTCCTCGACTTCCCACCTTAGTTAGAAGGCACACACTAGACCCGAAGTTGTTCACATTTTATCTTCGCCCACAAACCCACCACTAACAAATTGTACCTCAGTAAGTGGAAGAGGTTTGCTATCTGGGCTCAACTCAAGGGTTTAGACCCTATCACTGCTCCTGTCCCAGAGGTTTTGAAATTCTTAACATCCCTGTTTAATCAGGGATCTTCTGTCTCAACTATTAAAGTCCAACTAGCGGCTATCTCTAAATTCCACGAATCCATGGATCCTCCCTTGATGAGCAGCAGACTATACAAAACTTTCATTAAAGGTGCGAGCCTATTAAGACCACCAATTTTTCATCATGCACCTCCGTGGGATCTTGATTTGGTGCTTCGCATTAACATCTCCCCCTTTCGAACCGCTGCTACATGCGAGTTAAAATATCTGTCTTGGAAAACTGCATTCTTAGTTGCAATTACTTCTGCAAGAAGAGTTTCAGAGCTTCAAGCCCTGTCTATTAAGCCACCATACTTGATTTTCCACAAGGATAGAGTATCACTTAGGCCTAATCCATCCTTTGTCCCAAAGGTCTGTTCTAGTTTCTGTCTCCAACAATCTCTAGAGCTACCAGTTTTCTTTCCAAAATTCTCCAATGAAGCAGAATACACTCTCCATATATTGGATGTTCACAGGCAATTACGCTTCTATTTAGACAGGACTCAGCAACTTCGTAAGTCAGACCAGTTGTTTGTGTCCTTCTCAGATAATAAATTGGGCCAAACCATCACAAAAGCTACTATCTCAAAATGGATCAGAGATTGCATAACTAAGGCTTATTCTTCTTCGAATAAGCAACTTACAACATCTATCAAAGCTCATTCTACCAGAGCTATGGCTACTTCTATAGCTTTTCATTCTAAGCTAGCTATATCGAAATTTGTGCTGCGGCTACTTGGTCCAACCCGCACACTTTCATTTCCCACTACAAATTGGATGTGGCATCTAAAGGACGAGCATCATTTGGTTCCACGGTACTCAGGAGTGTTTTCCAGTGAGCCACCCAGGATTCAGGTGCTAGGGACGCTGTCCCATCAGTCAGAATGTAGGCGAGATAGGATCACATAACATCTTTTAGTTATGTACTCACCATAACTTCAGATGTTTGGGATCCATCTCGCCTACATTCCTAATACCCACCCTCCTTCCCCTGCCTTGGAGATCAGAAGAGATTGAACGGTTTTGAGTTCTACTGTTTTAATCTTGTTTCATCTGACGATGTTATATAAGCAGGGTATGTATGTGTGCATGTATGCGGACAAACTAGATCTGGGGGACTGGTAGTGGTGCATCCTGGGATATAGTAAGCTCAGCCAATAAGAGACTTCGCTCTTTGGCATAAGCGTGAAGTCGGAGCCGAGGATCGCCCGAACCCATCAGTCAGAATGTAGGCGAGATGGATCCCAAACATCTGAAGTTATGGTGAGTACATAACTAAAAGTTAATGTCTGTTATGCACTTCACAGATAAAGATTCTAGTTGTCTACTGATGTACTATGTTCTTCATCTGTAAATATGTTGTAAGTAATTGCTATGTTAAATTGTTAATCGCTATGTAATCCAATGTAACTACTGTCTGTTTATTTTAACTGTGGAGCTTTTCTCCCCGGGCCTCTGCTGAAAATTGACTTACGTCCAGTCGGACACTCCTGGTCAACAAATGTATGTAAATAAATAAATAAATAAATAAATAAATAAGCCTGTGTAATCCTCCTTCCCTGCCAAATCCCCTTACTAACACAAATCTGCTGATATTGCCTTTTGTTTTCTTTTTTTGTCACTATTGGAGGTGGTCTAATAATCAGCTCTACTGCTCTATTTTTCCTTTGTCTCTTATATTCTGCTGAATGTCTACCTGAAATACTTTCTTTGTCAAGTTCACAGGCTCATTTCTATCTAAATGTTTCTCCTGTGACATTGCATCTGATGTTGCCCTTTTCATTCTTTCTCAATGTATGGGTTATGGATCCGATCCTTGGATCTGACTTGGCCGCATTTTACAGACTTTAGATTCAACTCTCTTGCTCCTTCCTCTACCCATAATGTGTAGTCCATCCCCAATGCCTCATATCTCATTTGCTGCCATCACACATGGATGTAGATCCTCTCTCGTACAATTAATTTAATGTCTAGGTAGCAGTAAGTGCATTATTGTACATCAATTATTCTATTTTTTACATTCCCTTGTATATTTTATTATACTTTAATATAGTTCAAACATCCCTCTAGTTTGTTTTTCAGTTTTTCTGTGTCAGGCCTTCTACTATAGTTATATAGTTATAGTAGTTTCTGTAAGTATAATTGTTGGTACTGCTTCTTCTTTCCTTTTCTTTGTTCCTACCCTTTTTAATGGGGTGTTCTTAATTACCATTGGTGGTAATTTCTCACCTGCTTTTTTTTTAAGTTTTCCCTTTCTTTGTCTTACATGACTTCTTTCTGTGGATTTTTCTGTCTTGCCTGATAAGCAGATAGGTTTTAAGAAATGCAGTTCCTTTGGGCATAAATTCCCTAAGTTGGATGCCCACATGGAGTGCATTTATTGCTTTGGAGCAGCACACTTAGGTACAAATTTTATTTGTGCAGATGGTAACAAGCTTGTCCTCAAGGGCTTGATTCCACCTCCATCTTCTTCCCGATCAGGGGCTCAAACCCCAGCATATCTTCAGTAGCTCCTTCGGTGCACAGGGATCATTTTCCTCAAAATCTCTACTTGAGATCTGAGTTTGTCAGATCCTAAAAAAAACAGACTGTGGACCCTAAACTTTCAGATCCTAAGCATTTGGATTCCATTGTTATATCATGCAGCCCTACCATCCAGACTACGGATCTGAAACCATTGGATCCCATATCTAACACATCATACATGCTGAGGACTCACTCATCTGAGTTTATGGCAGAACCTATCTCCCTTTAGCTTCATTCCCCATTAAAGCAAACACCAACAAAACATTCCAGACCTCAGTCCACTACATCATCTGTCAGGTCATCCAGAAGTCTTTAGAAAGCGATGTGGATAGGATGACAAGAAAGTTCCTCAGAGCTCATATCCAGATGGGGGTTATATTGTCTCCATCTCCCATTGGATTAGTGAGCCTTTCTACCACTACCCATACAGTTTTATCTCCTTCTCCAGTCTGTCCTTCGGATGCCCATGCAT
>NC_056726.1:155423693-155481193 GCF_019279795.1 Protopterus annectens
TTTGGGAACCTCTTTTGAACATGTGTCTTCTGCAAACCTAAAATTTCTTTCATGGAAGACCTTGTTTTAATAGCATCTACCTCAGCTAAACAGATATCAGAATTGCAAGCCCTTTCTTCTGTTCACTCTGTTTTTTTTCACAAAGATTGTTTCATTATGCAATAATCTTTCCATCATAAAATAACATCGGAGATAAATGTAAATCAACCTATTCATCTGCCATTATTCTTTAGTAAAAGCATCAGCAAGGAAATTTACCATTTACATATGATGGATGTACACAGACAATTACAGTTCTACCTTCACAGAACCAAAATAATAAGAAAAGACTCCTAGCTGTTTGTAGCCTTTGCTCTTGCCATATTAGATAGGAAGATCTTCAGAGTAACTCTCTCCAGCTGATTATCAGGCTGTATATATTTTGCATACTCTTCAAGAAATAACACATTACTTTCCAAATCAAAAGCTAATCCCAGCAGATTGAGCTTTGACAGCTGTCTTCAGATGCTCTTCCTTGGATGAAATGTGTGCTGCAGCAATGTGGTCTACATTGTATATCTTTGCAAAAGACTACAAATGGGATATAATCTCTAGACCCAGAGCCTCTTTTGAAGCTACTGTCCTCAAGGGTAACCTGTCATGGTTTCACCAAATCATGTAGCTTGAGATTCTATCCCATCACGTGAATTGGACAGACAGGATGAAATAGGATACAAAAGTGAAGTACTTACCACAACACTGGATCCTTTTCATCCTTAGTTCATGTGAGTCAACATTACTTCCACCTTTCCCATCCAAATTGTCATCTACTTCCAGTAGGACCCAGCAGATCTACTTAAAGCCCTTCTGCCTTTCATTCACATATTCCTTTCTTGCTTTGTATGTTGCTAAAATACCCTTTCATGAATAATCAGCAAACTCTATGTAACTGTAGAGTCAGGACAGGGCCATTATGGGAGTTATTTGAAGGAACTACAGGGTAAGGGCACTAGATCCAATGAGGGGCTCATTTCCCATCAGTCTAATCAGATAGACTAAGGATGAAGAGGAACTAGCATTATGAGAAGTACATGACTTTAGGTTTTAGGTGGAATATAAATATAATAATATATATATATATATATATATATATATATATATATATATATATATAATATAGGCACCATTTTTAAAACTACAACCACCCTTATCACTATCATGTTCATTTATCAGTTAACTCTGTTAACTGATTGTTTCCAGCCCCCTCATAAGAGCAACTAACAGGGTCTCACCCACAAACTAGTAAACCATCCACTAAATGTCCCATCCCTCCAGAATCTACTCCAACCCTATCACACCACCAGACCACTAAGATCCAGCAACAAAAATCACTTGCAGATCACTAAAGCCAATAACTCTGCTGGTGAAGCACTATTCTCTTGCACCATAGCCAAATTATGGAACTCCCTCCCTCCCACAATTACGTCCATACCATCATGCACCAACTTCAAAACTTTACTAAAAGCGCACCTAAAAACATGCTGACTATGCCCTTGCAACTCCCACTCTAATATCACCCACCCCATCCAACCACTACCTTTCTTTCCACTCCACTAACTACCTTGATTATAGCAAGCTCAGATGCTCATAAGCCTAGTACTTATTATATGGCAGGAACTTCTCGTTGTAACATTTGTTAATGTCTGTTATGCACTGCACAGATAAAGATTCTAGTTGTCTACTGATGTACTATGTTCTTCATCTGTAAATATGTTGTAAGTAATTGCTATGTTAAATTGTTAATCGCTATGTAATCCAATGTAACTACTGTCTGTTTATTTTAACTGTGGAGCTTTTCTCCCCGGGCCTCTGCTGAAAATTGACTTACGTCCAGTCGGACACTCCTGGTCAACAAATGTATGTAAATAAATAAATAAATAAATAAATAAATAAGCCTGTGTAATCCTCCTTCCCTGCCAAATCCCCTTACTAACACAAATCTGCTGATATTGCCTTTTGTTTTCTTTTTTTGTCACTATTGGAGGTGGTCTAATAATCAGCTCTACTGCTCCATTTTTCCTTTGTCTCTTATATTCTGCTGAATGTCTACCTGAAATACTTTCTTTGTCAAGTTCACATGCTCATTTCTATCTAAATGTTTCTCCTGTGACATTGCATCTGATGTTGCCCTTTTCATTCTTTCTCAATGTATGGGTTATGGATCCGATCCTTGGATCTGACTTGGCCGCATTTTACAGACTTTAGATTCAACTCTCTTGCTCCTTCCTCTACCCATAATGTGTAGTCCATCCCCAATGCCTCATATCTCATTTGCTGCCATCACACATGGATGTAGATCCTCTCTCGTACAATTAATTTAATGTCTAGGTAGCAGTAAGTGCATTATTGTACATCAATTATTCTATTTTTTACATTCCCTTGTATATTTTATTATACTTTAATATAGTTCAAACATCCCTCTAGTTTGTTTTTCAGTTTTTCTGTGTCAGGCCTTCTACTATAGTTATATAGTTATAGTAGTTTCTGTAAGTATAATTGTTGGTACTGCTTCTTCTTTCCTTTTCTTTGTTCCTACCCTTTTTAATGGGGTGTTCTTAATTACCATTGGTGGTAATTTCTCACCTGCTTTTTTTTAAAGTTTTCCCTTTCTTTGTCTTACATGACTTCTTTCTGTGGATTTTTCTGTCTTGCCTGATAAGCAGATAGGTTTTAAGAAATGCAGTTCCTTTGGGCATAAATTCCCTAAGTTGGATGCCCACATGGAGTGCATTTATTGCTTTGGAGCAGCACACTTAGGTACAAATTTTATTTGTGCAGATGGTAACAAGCTTGTCCTCAAGGGCTTGATTCCACCTCCATCTTCTTCCCGATCAGGTACTCAAACCCCAGCATATCTTCAGTAGCTCCTTCGGTGCACAGGGATCATTTTCCTCAAAATCTCTACTTGAGATCTGAGTTTGTCAGATCCTAAAAAAAACAGACTGTGGACCCTAAACTTTCAGATCCTAAGCATTTGGATTCCATTGTTATATCATGCAGCCCTACCATCCAGACTACGGATCTGAAACCATTGGATCCCATATCTAACACATCATACATGCTGAGGACTCACTCATCTGAGTTTATGGCAGAACCTATCTCCCTTTAGCTTCATTCCCCATTAAAGCAAACACCAACAAAACATTCCAGACCTCAGTCCACTACATCATCTGTCAGGTCATCCAGAAGTCTTTTAGAAAGCGATGTGGATAGGATGACAAGAAAGTTCCTTAGAGCTCATATCCAGATGGGGGTTATATTGTCTCCATCTCCCATTGGATTAGTGAGCCTTTCTACCACTACCCATACAGTTTTATCTCCTTCTCCAGTCTGTCCTTCGGTTTCGGAGCCCCAGGATCTGGCAGTTCCAAGAATTATGGTGTCAGATCCAAAGAGAATTACTTCTTTGACTCTGACAGTCTCCTTGACCAGTTCTGTTCTTATGCCTTTAGATTGGGAAGAGTCCTGGAGCTGAAGCTTTGGCATCGGATCTGTGGGGCCAGGGTCTACTCGAATGATGTCAGATCCATCCCTGCCCCTCTAGGAATTGGCATTTGATAGCTTGAGTCTGGTTCCCTCCTAGAAGCATGGATCGGGTCAGAGTCATGATCTGTATGTGCTGGAACATTTGGCTCCAGTGCGGATGGCCACAGCTTGTACAGGCCCATCTGCTTTCAAGTTGAGGAGAGTGTTTTATCTCATTCTAGGAATCCAGTCTCTCATACATTATCAGATCCTATCCCTTTTCCCTCTATGGCTCCAAGTCTGATCGCATCAGACCTAATCCACAAGGCCAGCCAGTTCCATCTAGCTTTCCAGTTAGTTCCCATGGAAGAACTTCCACTTTCTTCGGACACCTCCGCAGAACATCCTCTGAGGAGGTTCACTTGAAGAGAACAGGCACATAGATTCTCCTCTGGAATCTCTCACTGAAGATACCAGTTTTGATGAAAGGGAAGGATCACCTAGATCACCACCTGATATTGTCTCATTTGGAGACATTTTAGAGGTCCTTAAGTAGAAAAGTGGTTAGTCCCCTGATAATCATTCTCCTGAGGAGTTAGTATTTCTGGAGGCTTTTGATGCTGGCCCATCTTTGTATTGGCTGACTCCCCCAGCCAGTGATCTTATTGACCTAATATTTCACCAGGCAGGGAAGGAACCAGATTTGGTTGAACTTATCCCATGCCACCTGGACAAGATTTTAGCCTCTGCAAAGGATAAACCCCACTGGAGCAGAGGAGTCCATGTCGATGCAATGATTAGGGTGGCATCCACCAAGAAGGAGCTCGTGGCACAGAGCTCCTCTGTCCACCCCCTAACACAGAATTTAGGGCACTCGACAGATTTGGAAAGCACATATTTACTTCCATGACCTTTGCCCTGAACTCCCAGCATTACTTGACACAATTTACAAGAGTACAGAGAGATTTGACTATAAAACTGTCAAAATCTCTGACAGAGTCTATGTCTGCAGTGGATTATAAAAGATCATCAGATGACCACTCATCTATTTCGAATGCTTCCATGAGGTTATAGCCTGGGATGCTATTACAAAAGATACTTGGGTTCTAAAAATAATATCCAGAGATTACTTCATACCCTTTTCACAGACACCCACTTCCAGGGGATATTCCACCCAGTCAGAGGGAAGCTGCAGCACAAGAAATTCAAAAGCTGCTTAACAAAAGAGTCACCCAGGAGGTCCCACCACACCAAAGAGGATTTGGAACTTAATGAAGGTTCTTTTTAGTGACAAAAAGACAGCAGACCTGAGACCAATTTTGGTTCTAAGCAATCTGAACCAGTTTGTGAGGAAATCAAAGTTCTGAATGGTCACGGTTCAGTCCATTCTACCTCTTCTACACAAGGATGATTGGATGTGCTCTGTCGATCTTTAGGATGTGTACTATCACATCAAAATAGCCAGGCATTCCAAAAGACATTTACGCTTTTAACTGGGAGCCTGTCACTATCAGTTCAGAACCCTGCTCTTAAGATTCACCACAGCCCCCTAGGTGTTTATCATGTGTATGGCCATGGTAACAGTGCACCTGCAACTACAAGGATTCTGAATGTTTCCATATTTACATGACTGACTTCTTACCATGCATCTCCT
This sequence comes from Protopterus annectens, assembly GCF_019279795.1. Taxonomy (NCBI): domain Eukaryota; kingdom Metazoa; phylum Chordata; order Ceratodontiformes; family Protopteridae; genus Protopterus; species Protopterus annectens. The sequence continues at coordinate 155,428,852 of NC_056726.1, forward strand.
AGAACAGTCCAGGGACTATTGGTTCCAGATTTGCCAATCATTAGCACAACAGTCAGTACTGCAAAATCCAAATTGATACCAGTACAGAGCCTGGAGTTCATTGGTGCACACCTAAACACAATTAATCAGATTGCTTTTTTATCTTCTCTGTGTGTATGATCACTCAGATCTCAGGTTCATTAAATTCTTTTTCATCCTGCTCCTACTGCCAGACTTATTCTTCAAGCCTCTGGTTCCATAGCAGCATCAATAGTATTAGCCTTGTTAGCACTCTATTTTATTTATATTCTTAAATGGACTCTGGCTGCATAATGGTTTGTTCAACAACCCTCATCCTTTCCAGTCAAACTTACTCTGATATGCAAAAGTCATATTTAGTTGGTGGATTTAGTCAGACAATATTTACTTAGGTCAGCCTTTTGTCCTATCTCCCCAGTTAGCCACAGTGATCACAGATGCCTCCCAGTTGGGGTGGGGGGGGGGCATTACTTGGGAGGGATGGTTCAAGGCACATGGCCTCCCTCAAGAGATCAATTTGCATATCAGTATTCTGGAGATGGGAGTATTCCTTTTAGCACTGCAGGCATTTCAAGATGCTGTTCCTCTAGGGACCATTGTAATTCAAAGTGACAACCTATCTGTGGTGTGGTGCATCAGCAAGCAAGGGGGAACTCAATCTTACCTCCCTCTGCCGAGAAGCTATGAGAGTGTGACAATGGGCAATCACCTCTTTCTAGTAGCAATGCACATTCTGGGGAAATCCAGCGTACTAGCAGGCAAACTCAGCAGGTACATTTTGATGCCTCACGAGTGGTTTCTCAATCAATCAGTGGCAGGGAAAATTTTCCATCACTAGGGCCAACCTTGCTGCAACCTTTTTGGATCCATCCAGGCTCTTGCAGGATCTGCACTTTAACAGACTCCTTTTCCACATTCTGGGTTTCACCATCAGTCTAAAGGAGTTGGTCCTGTCTCCCTTTCAGGATCACATTTTTCCTGGGTTGCAGAATTCAAACTGTTCCAGTGCTGGCGCCTCTGCTTCTTCCCAATGTTATGTCTCTAACAACCTACTTCCAGTCTTTAATTCCTCTGTTTCTCATTCCTGCTAGGGAATTTGTAAGTGCTCTAGGGTTCATGACTTTGACCATTCCCATGTTCCATTTTCCAAACTTCATATGCGGAAGTTCCAGTGGTACCTGCGGTTGGTGTGGCTACAGCATTACCACCCTCTTTAGTTTCTAGTTTTCTTACTCCTTTGTCATAAAGTTTCATTGGTGGATTCAGTACATATCCCTCAACCCAGGTGTACCTTTTCAGCCTCCTGCCTCATCACAGGTGCTGTTTGCAGACACTTCAGATCAGGGAGGGGGGGCTGCTTCTGGCAGCTTGACGGTTCAGGGTCTTTGGCCCCATCATCAGAGGTCAGACTACATCAACATAAAAGAGATGCAGGTGCTTATTCTTGCTATCCTGGCCTTCCCCTCCATTTGATTCTTCCTAGGCCCTTTAAAGGTCTACACAGACATCACCACCACATTCATGTGATACATCAACAAATGGGGGGTGGGGTGGGAGGCACAGGGTCTTATCTTCTTTGCAGAGTGCTCCTTCAGGCCTGGGATCTAGTTATACAACAGCAGGTTTCTCTTCAAGTAGTTTACATTTCTTCAGAACAAAACCTTATGGCAAACACTCTAAGCAGGGTCAGGGCACAACCTCACGGATGAATGCTTCACAGGAATGTGTTTCTGGACATAGTTCATTGGTGGGCTGTTCCTCAAATGGATCTTTTTGCTTCCCCTCTGAACAGACAATTTCCTTGCTTCTGTTCCAGAGTCCCAAGTCATCTGGCTTGGAAGGTGGATACCATGTATTTTTTCTGGAAGGGGATGTTCCTCTTTGCTTTTCCTCCTCTTCATGTTCTTCCTAGGGTCCTGCACAAGATCAAACAAGACTCTCCATGAATCCTGCTGATGACCACTTTTGGTCCAGAAAACACTAGTTCCCTCGCCTATTTTATCTAGCCAGGGGAAGTCATCATATATTAATTATCTCACTAAATGGATCTTCTCTCACAAAACAAATGGTCTCTCTTTCACCGTCACTTGTCCACAGGTCAATTGTGCTTTGGGTGATAGTGTTTTAATTCCCTTTAAACACCAGTTTTCTAAGGACATGCTTTGGGTTCTGCAGGAGGCCAGGAAACCCAATTCCAGAAAATCAAATATGTCCAAATGGAGGTGATTTTCTGTTTGGTGTCATGAACTTCACCAGGATCCCTTGTCAGTGTGGGGTCCCTTCGGTTCTCTCATAGTTGTTTGAACTGCTCCATGCTGGTTTGACATATTCTTCTGTTAAAGCTCACCTTCACTTGTCCACAGGTCAGTTGTCACTTTGGGTCATCGAGTTTTAATCCCCTTTCAACACCAGTTTTCTGAGGATGTGCTTAGGGTTCTGCAGAAGACCAGGAAACCCAATACCAATACCCAAAACCAGCAAATCATGTATGGCCAAGTGGTGGAGATTTTCTGTTCGGTGTCTTAAACTTCGCCAGGATCCCTTTTCAGTGTGGGGGTCCCTTTGGTTCTCACTTACTTCCGTGAACTGCTCCATACTGGTTTGTCATATTCTTCTGTTAAAGCTGACTTGTAAATTGCAATTTATGTTTGCCTGCCTTTGAATCCATCATTGTACTTTCATTTTGAGGTTAAATAATTCTTGAAAGGCATCAGAACCCCAAGAAAACCTCTCTCTCCATCTTGGACCTTAATTTATTTCTTGTGAAATTGATTGAGGCTCCTTTTAAGCCTGCTTCTTCTTCTTCTTTTCAACACTGGACCTGGAAGACTGTTTAATTAGTTGCCCTCACCTCTGCCAAGACAGGTTTCTGAACTTTTGACCTTGATGGTGCTTTGCCATTTTTTTATTTTTCATAGGAACAGGGTGTCTCTGTGTACTAGTCCTTCTTTTATGCCCAAGGTGGTCAACTTGTCTCTTAGTCTATTTAGTTTTCTTCCTTTTTACCTTCACTGCAGTCTGTTTCTAATGAGAAGGTTCTGCACACCTTGGATCTTCATAGACAGCTTGGGTATTATTTAAATAAGACAATGTCCATATGCAAATCTGAGCAGCTTTTTGTTTCTTTTCTTACCAGAACATTGGGTTTGGCAGTTTCTAAGCAAACCATCTTTTCCTGGATTTTTGAAAGCCATTTCCTGTTGTTATTCCTTTCATGGTAAGTGGCTTTCTGCCTCTGTTTGGGGCCATTCTACCAGGGTAATGCCCTCCTTTAAGGCTTTCTTCAAGGGTTTGGACACCAGTTCAATCCTTGAAGCTGCTGTGTGGTCCTCTATGCACACCCTTGCCAAAATTGCAAGTTGAATGTCATTTCCAGACCCAATGTGGGGTTTGCCAAGAGCATCCTTCATGGGTTTGTGGTGGGTTTTTCTTTGCCTTCCTTCTTTCATTCCTTACATTAGCTTTTCTACTGTCCCACAGATTATGTATACTGCAGCAGTGAAATGGAAGATCATAGTACAGTTGTGTAAAATCTTACCGTTTAGTCTCTCCATCCTGCCCTCTTTATTCTTTTTCTTCCTGTTTTCTGTTAGGAACAGCTAGATGACCAAATGATCTTTGCCTTTCTCTTAGGCATTTCCTTTTTCCCTGGATGCACATGTTTGTTTTTCTCCTGGAGTGACTAGTTCTCCAAGGACACTTCAGTTCAGAGTTTGGAGCATCTGTATGTTACCTTTGTGCCCTACGATGATGCAGGGAGCATACATCTTATGTAAAGGCTTTGGAATACTGGCCAGACATTGGGCTGCCCTTGGCAGGGGAATCCCACAAGTTAGAAAAACTGCAATAGTGAAGAGAAGGACATCTACAGTTATGGTACAATTTTACACAACTGTACTTTCTAAACATCTTGATTTAAAAATAAGAAAATCTGTTTTGTTTTGAAACAAGAAAACAACTCTAACCTTCTAGAAGTACTGAAGTAGGACTGCTGCTACTCTTTCCTTTCAGTATGGACTGCTTATCTCTATGTTTCAGTGAAAGCTGAATCAGGATTCCTGTATTTTATTTTTTTATTCCTTATTATGGGCTTGAGAATTCTGTTCAGACCTGTAGTAGCAAAGCATTTTCTGCCGAGATTGTACATAATATAAAATACAACCTGCATGCATGCCCATTAAAAGGAACCTGAAACCTGAAACAAACTTTGATAATCTGCTTGCAAGTTATCTGAAGCTATTAAATATTTTTTGTGACTTAATAGTAGTTTGGATACAGTATTTTCTAGAAAATTGTAGAAACAAGACTGTTTAGATCAGGTAGAGTTAGTTTGTTGCAACCAGTCTATTTAAAATGTGTTCTTTAAAAGTATGCATGTGAAGTTAATTACATATTTGTATATTTAAACAGACATTGCTGCAGATCTCATTTAAGCCTATAATATCCAGATGTTAAGTTGTCAATCTCGCCTTCATTCTTGCTGGATGGGTTCGGAGCCAATCCTCGGCTCCAACTCGGCACTTGCTAAGCTTGAGAGTCACTTTTACCAGCTCGAGGCAGCCCCATATCCCATGATGCAAGGCGGTAAATACCCAGATCTCGTTTGCCGCTTCGCTGATGAGGTACTCCTTTTACCAGCTCTTGGTAAGTAATTTGTTATACAAATATTAGTCACCCCATTCCTCTTTTTTCTCTCATATATTAGTGTATTTGTCACTTTTAGATAGTTTTAAGGTCTCTAGCTCTAGTTTACTGTTTTCCCTAGTTGTTTTTACTGAGTCGGGCCTTCAATCCTCTCCCATCCCTTCCTGTCAGGGCGTGTGTGTGAGTTTATTTTTCCCCATCTTAAGTTTAATTTTCTGAATCTGGGACTGTGTGAGTAGTGTGTTTTTGTGTGTGCTCACTATGTCCAAAGAACAGAGGGTCTCAGGCTTCAAGAAGTGTGACTTGTGCTGTCAGAAGATGTCTCTGACAGACGGTCACACTTCTTGTATCTATTGCCTGGGACCTCTCTACCTGCAGGACTCCTGTGCTATTTGTCACTCTTTCAGCCAGAGAGTCCTGCAGGAAAGGAGAAATAAATTAATTTTAAGAGGACTACTGAACCGGCTCCGACCACCATGTGTCTAAGGCTTCAGTATTGGCGCCGGCTGGCTCCGATACCATTATTTCCTTGCCTGTATCGGCTCCGGCCGGAGCCGATACATGTTTGACCAGGCTTGGAGCCGATAAGTTGTCGGCTTCGTCTGGAACCGAGGGTTCTTCGGCTCCGATGGTTCCATCGAGGAAGCGGTCCAGGTCTCCCTCTTTGGAGCCGATACGGTCGGCTCCGACCTCTCCTCTTCTTTCGGAGCGGAGCCATCGGAGCCGATCATCTAGGTCTTCCAGGCTCTCAGACCATGATTTGGAGAGAGTGGTAAGCAGATTGTTAAAATCACAGGCACTAGCCCAAATGCTTCATAGTCCATCTCAACAGACAACTACTAGTCCACACCCTCTTCAAGTTCCTCCTTCGACTCTCCTCCAGAGCTCGGAGCCGGAGTCTATTGGAATAGTCACTGCTACGGCTGCGGGGCAGATACCACCCCTCTCTGCTCCTTCAGCTTCTACTCTTATCTCCTCCTCGAGACCTTCCTTGGAGGGATCCGGTGGTCGGGCTTCCCTGGTCTGCTCCAAGGGGGTGAGTGGCATCGGACCCTTGTCCGACCCTGCTCTTCCCCTCGGGGCTTCGGCCTTGGTGAGCTCGGCCCCGACATCTGCCTCAGAGCCTTCCCTTTCAGTGGGCCCGGGAGCCCCTGTTTCTTCGGAGCGGGGTCTCTCGGATCTCCCTGGGAGGGGAGCCTTCGAGGTGATGAGGAGTGTGCTGGCCCCCGGGCTCAGTCAGCAGTCTATCCCCTTAGCTCCTCCCTCTATGGTGCCTGTAGATGTCTCTTCCCACTCTCTTGCTCCCGGACCGAGAGCTCCACCGCCTCAGGTTTCCCCACTAGGAAGAACCCCCTCTTCCGAGGATTCTCCTGATCCGTCAGGAGATCCTCCGCGTAAGAGGACCTGTAAGAGGAAGCACCTAGACTCCCCTGAGTCTACAACTTCAGATACCGACTTAGATGAGTCGGAGGGGTCCCCAAGATCCCCCTCTGAGGATGTCTCTTTTTCAGACATCCTAGAACTCCTAAAACAGAGGGGAAACTAGCCCTCCATTAATCCCTCCGAGGATGAGTCGGTATACCTAGAGGCGTTTGGATCTCGACCCTCCACCTCCTGGGTGTCTCCGCCTTTCGATCCCCTCATGGAGGTGATAGCTCGGAAGGCGTGGGCATCTCCTGATTCCGTGGAACCAGTTCCCAGGAGGCCTTCTAAATTTATTACAGCCCCTTCCGAGAAACAATTTCTTACAAAAGGTGTCCCTGTTGATGCCATGGTGGTGGCGGCTGCCACCAAGAAGGAACTTGCAGATCCTTCCGTACCAGTCCATCCTTCTAACAAGGATTCTAGGACCATGGACAGGTATGGTAGGCGGATGTTTTCCTCAGCGACCTTTGCCATGCGTTCGCTGAATTATTTATGTCACTTCACCTGACTTCAAAGGGACATCCTTAAAGAATTAGGTGAAGTAGTACAGGATCCTTCAGCTGCAGGGGCTCAGGATAAGATTGCTTCTCAGCTAGGAATCCTTAACTCCATAACCAACTCCTCCATGCGGCTAATTTCTTATGCAGCAGATGGAGCGAGTAGAGCTGCAGGGACAGGAGTGGCTCTTAGACGTCAGTCCTGGATGCGGCTCTGTAATTTTGCAGATCCCTTTAAGGCATCCTTCACAAACTCTCCCTTCGATGGGTCAACATTGATTGGTCCTCAGGTGAAGGATACGTTGACCAGGTGTGAGCAAGAAGGCAAGACTCTTTCTGCCGTAGGAGTCCGTTTTTCCACCCCTTCTAGGCCTTACCCTAAAGGACAGAAGGGGGGAAAGATGTGGTTCCGAAAATCTCAGGGAGTCACGCCGGACACACGTGGTCAGTTTACCCCTAGAGGCAGAGGGGGTAACAATAATAGACGCTGCCCTAGGGGCAGAGGGGGTCCGCAGAACCAGGGCAGCAGAGAGCCTCTCTCTGACAAGCCCTTCCAGCATCCCTGAGGTGTTGCCCGACTGTCCATCCTTGGAGGCAGTCGGGGGAAGATTATCGCTGTACCCAGAAGCCTGGCTTTCCCTTTCGCAAGACAAATGGGTACAGTCGATCATATCCGAGGGTTACAAGATTCCTTTCGAGGAAAGTCCCTTCCCTCACAAAAATTCCCTTCCAGATGTTCCACCCGGTCTAAGGGAAATCGCAAAATTAGAAGTATCAAAGCTTCTACAAAAAGGGCCATTCAGCCAGTTCCAACAGACCATTCAGAGCCGCGAACCTACTCAAGGTTCTTTTGGTTCCCAAAAAGACGGGAGATTGGAGAGCAATACTGGACCTCAGCAGACTCAACAAGTCTGTGAAAAAGACAAGATTTCGGATGGTCACACTTCAATCGATTTTGCCCTTCTTAGGCAAAGACAACTGGATGTGCTCAATAGACCTTCAGGATGCGTACTATCACATAAAAATCCACAGACGCTCCAGAAGGTTTCTCCGCTTTCGGCTGGGGTCCAGTCATTTTCAATTCAGAGCCTTGCCCTTTGGTCTCACTACAGCCCCCAGAGTGTTCACCAAATGCATGGCAGTGGTCACGGCTCACCTGAGACGTCAAGGATTCCAGGTGTTTCCGTATCTCGATGACTGGCTCCTCTCAGCCACCACCAGGCATCAACTTCTCCAAGCCAGAGATTACACCCTAAATCTCTGCACTCAATTAGGAATTTCGGTCAACTACGAAAAATCCTCCTTATTGCCCTGCCAGTCTATTACGTTTATAGGCGCAAATTTAGACACTGTTCGGATGTCAGCAAACCTCACAAGCCAGAGAATCCTAGATATCCAAAACCATGTGCGGATCATCCTTGCCAGCAAAAAGGTGCAAGCCAGACTGGTCCTGAAAGTATTGGGCCTCATGGCAGCTGCCATTACTCTTCTTCCTTTGGCCCGTTTTTACATGCGTCTCCTTCAATGGATGTTGTTCACCCAATGGTCCTTCCAACGGCTTCCCATGCGTCACCAGATTCTGGTGACACAAACTTGCAAAAATCACCTATCCTGGTGGATTTCTTCTCCCCAGGTCCATCAGGGCAGACCCTTTGTTTCCCCGGCCCCGGTAGCCACAGTCACTACGGACGCCTCCCTGATCGGGTGGGGGGGTCATTATCAGGGCAGGATGGTTCATGGGACGTGGCAACCGTTCGAATACCACCTGCACATAAATGTCCTAGAGATGAGAGCAGTGCTTTTAACGTTGCAAGCCCTCAACGACTTTCTTCCCTTGGGAACGATTGCAGTTCACATGGACAACATGTCCGTAGTGTGGTACATCAACAAGCAGGGCGGAACCAAGTCCTACCCCTTGTGTCGAGAGGCTCTCAGACTTTGGCAATGGGCGATCTTCTCTCATCGGTTTCTGGTAGCAATGCATATCCCTGGGAAAACCAACATTTTAGCGGACAGATTGAGCAGAGCTATACTCATGCCTCACGAGTGGTCTCTCAAGCAATCTATAGTGGAGGAGATTTTTCAGAAGTGAGGCTGCCCATGTTGTGATCTTTTTGCTACTCCCCAAAACAGCAAATGCCCAGTCTTCTTCTCTCTCTTCCCACTTCCGGACCATCCCCCCAGGGACGCTCTTACCCAAGATTGGCCCCAGGGACTTCTTTATGCCTTTCCTCCCTTTCCATTGATACCACAGGTACTCCAGAAAGCTACCGTTTTGAGAGCCAAAATGATTCTCATTGCCCCGTATTGGCCTCTACAAATTTGGTTTCCGTTCCTTCATCGTCATCTTTTGGTGCAGCCGTGGCATCTGGACCCAGTGCCAGATCTTCTGATCCACCAATCGGGTCAGCTGCATCGGTCCATTCCTTCTCTCAACCTCACAGCTTGGTTGCTCCACTTCCTTCCTTAGCCAGGCTTCCTATGATCTCTAACCTCGTTAGGGATATCATAGTAGCTTCCCTTAAATCCTCTACTAGAAGGATTTACTCTAGCAAGTGGAAACGTTTCTACCTTTGGGCGAAATCAAGGAACATAGATCCCTTTACTGCCCCTGTTCATGCAGTTTTGGATTTTCTAGCGGAAATCTTTCACTCGGGTTCTTCATCTTCCATGGTCAAAGTTCAATTGGCTGCAATCTCGAACTTTCATGTCGGATTTGCAGATCACAACATTATGTCCCACAAGCTTTGTAGAGCTTTTCTAAAAGGAATTTTTCTCCTGAAACCTCCTGTCAGGAGTCCTCCTCCTCAATGGGACCTAAATCTAGTGCTGACATCCTTAATTCTTCCTCCTTTTGAGCCAGCTGCTTCATGTTCACTAAAGTTTCTTTCGTGGAAGACACTCTTCCTTGTCGCTATTACCTCGGCTAGGAGAGTGTCAGAACTTCATGCCCTCTCTGTTCGTCCCCCATATTTGGTCTTCCACAAGGACAGAGTATCCTTGAGAACTAATCCATCCTTTTTGCCCAAGGTTGCTTCAAAAACAAATTTAAACCAATCCATTGATCTCCCTGTATTTTTTCCTAATTATTCCAGCAGATCGGAACAAAAATTACATTATCTAGATGTTCACCGCCAACTCGGATATTATTTGGACAGAACAAAGCAATTCAGGAAGTCTGATCAGCTCTTTCTTTCTTATGCTGAAAATAAGAAAGGCCTCCCTGTTTCCAAAGTGACCTTGTCTAGATGGCTATCTTCCACCATTTCTGACATTTATCAACTTAGGGGCAAACAACTGTGCTCAAAACCAAAGGCACATTCCACTAAAGGCCTAGCCACTTCTACAGCTTTTCAGGCTAGGCTACCCTTAGATACTATTTGTGCAGCAGCCACTTGGGCCACTCCTCATACCTTTGTTTCTCATTACAAATTGGATTTGGCCTCCAGGGATAGAGCCAGTTTTGGTTCCACGGTTCTCAATAGTCTGTTCCATTGAGCCACCCAGGATAGAGGTGCTAGGGACGAGGTCCCATCCAGCAAGAATGAAGGCGAGATTGACAACTTAACATTTAGAAGTTATGTACCTACCATAACGTTCCATGTTAGTTGTCTTCTCTCGCCTTCTTTCTTGCGACCCTCCCTCCTGTCCCCCTTGCCTGGATAGGCCTTGATCTCCCTTGTCTCTGGAAGATTTTGTTTCTTTGGGCACCAGTTAGTTCTAGTTTTAGTTATCTGGTTTCCCCTTACAGCCTTTTAGGCTAATTGCTCTTCTTTCCTTAGTGGAAAGTTTTTATGCTAGGTAGTTTTCCCTCTAGGTACCAAACGAGATCTGGGTATTTACCGCCTTGCATCATGGGATATGGGGCTGCCTCGAGCTGGTAAAAGTGACTCTCAAGCTTAGCAAGTGCCGAGTCGGAGCCGAGGATCGGCTCCGAACCCATCCAGCAAGAAAGAAGGCGAGAGAAGACAACTAACATGGAATGTTATGGTAGGTACATAACTTCTAATTCAGACCTATAGCTCCTTATGGCGTCCAGAACTTTTTTGGGACTGGCTTCTTCAACTAAGAGACTTACCAGCAAATAATAAGACAGTATTAAAATTGCAAGGAGTTATCAACTAAAAATGACACCAAGATTGTTAATCTAGGATGTCCTGCAGTAGAGAAATTAATCACTGTTTGTCACTTATTATTCATATTTTCATATTTATGTTTTTATTTTCATAACTGTGAACCCTGCATATTATTGAGGGCATAGTGTGATATAGTGTAGTGGAAATAGAAATCTGTCTTTGATATTTGCACTGTAAGTTGCACATATTGAGAGATATTCAGTGTTATTTATTTTGGTAATAATACAATTGAGAATACATTGTTATATTTTTGTATATATCTCAATAAACATGCATTTATCGATGAATCTCTTGTTATGTGATAGCTTCTGTCCAGTTAACAAAAATGTTGTGACAATATATGTCAGTGCTTTACAGTTTCCAAGATATGATAACTTGTTTGTGAAAGTTTAGCAAAACAAAAATAGTTTGGAATTTGTCTGCATTATAATATATTATAATACTTATAAAAAGACTATGAATGCACTGACTATTATCACTGTAAAGAGTACTTCTTACTGATAACGGTGACATGTCTACAAGTGTGATATATTTTGTTGTTTAAAATATTTGCATGTATTTATCTTATACTTAAAGTTTATTTTTCAGAAAGTGTTCTGGAATGCAAGCGGTGTGGCATTCCACACCACATATGTGTTAATGAGTTAGGTAAAGTGTTTTAATTGATTCTTTTATGAAAGCTTATGGTTGATGTTTTCTGCACACTCTTTTTGAAAAGAGACTGGCTATAAATTATTATAATTCAGTGTACTGGTTAACTAATTGGAAAAGAGCTTAGTAAATGAGATCAAGTCCCATCTGGGGTAATATAATCTTGATACAAGTAGCACTTTGCTTCTGGTCATACCATCCTGAATGCTGCTAATCTTAGAAGCTAAGCAGGGTTGGGTCTGGTTAGTACTTGGTTGGGACACTGCTTGAGAATACCAGGCGCTGTAGGCTTAGGCTTTACTGGGAAAGCACAGGAAGTTACAACTGGGGAGTCCACCTTTACAAAAAGCCAATCACAAGCGGAGTCCCTCAAGTATTGGTCCTGGGACCTTTCCATTTTGGCATCTACTTCTTTGAAGTCAAGGCCAACATCAAGGGCCTCTGGCTGACCAATTTTGCAGATGATTGCAAATTAGGAGCAGTCAAAAGTCCCCCACCAAGACTAATGATCTCTAGGAAGGGCTGACACAAACAAAGCACTTGTGTCAGAGCCATGAATTAAAACTAAATGCCAAGAAATGCATAATAGTATCCTTCAGGAAGTCATCCACCCCTGGCAAATGTCATATTGACAATATAACCCAAAAGTCGACTCAGTAGTCAGGACTTGATGGCATACATAGGTAATAATCTGGCCTTTGACCATTATGTCTCTACAGTAATGAGGAAATCATTATTTGTTGTGCAACTTATAAACAGAGGTATGGCATCTAGGTCCAAGGAGGTTATTGTTCCACTATATTTGGTGTTCATCAGATCTGTCATTGAGTACAGTGCCCCATTTGGTATGTACCAAACAAGGCACATCCAACAATTGGAATGTCCACAGAGATTCCTCACTAAAAAATAGAGACATAAATAACATATCCTGTGCAGATCACCTAAGAGCATTATCCCTGCACTCCTGTTTAGGGAAGATCTGTGCCTGTCATACAGGACATTATTGGACCCCACCCTGATGGACCTCCTACATATCTGCAAAATAGATACAACCAGAATTACCTGTTCTAAAGATTTAAACCTGGCCTGTGATATAAGTAGGACCTGCTGGAGAGTCAGGTATGTATCCCAGAGACTATTCTTTCTCTGGAACTGGCTCCCCAGCCATGTGAAGCAGAATTCCTCCGTAATCCATTTCAAGTGTAACTTGGACAATTGGATGAGGAACAGGAAATTCATCTCTGGTTTGGCACCTGTGTATGTAATGGACACAGACAGCCTGTAAATGTTTCCTCCCCCAGGTGCCTGCTTGTAAATGTTTCATCTCCCAGTCCCCTGCTTACACATATCAAAGGCACTAGAACTTGTCAGAGATTTAGTATGCATGGCTGTGCTTAAAAAGGCCCCAGTGGTCGTTAGCCTAGTACACATCTATGAACCTATTTCACCGGATATAAATTGGTGTCAGTGTTTCAGGATTTGACGTCCATTAGTCCTGTCTCTAACATAATTGGTGCCAGCAGTATGGAATGCAAAGCTTGTAACCAATATGCATCACAGCTTGTATAGATCCACTGCAAGGCCTAACAATGCCTATTAGTGTGCATTGGGAATAAGAACTTGGATATTCAATGACCAATAGCTAAAATGCATAGTGTGCGGTATATTCAGTTTTCCCTTTTCGACAATGAAGTTTGATTACCTTAGAAATTTATCATACCCCTTTATGAATTAGCTGTTGCAATCCCAGTCACTGCAGTGAATATTCAGTTGGTTAGAAGAGAGAAACTGATCTCTGTGATTTGATGTAGGTCTGCTTGAAACTAGTGTCTTTTTGGGATGCTTTGAAGCTGGAGATAGAATTGTGTTTTGCTATTACAATATCATGGACTCATTAAGTGTTTTATTTTAATATATACCTAAATGGTTGTCCCAAAAGCATAAGAAATAGTTATCTGTATTGAGTACTTTTGTAATGTTATGAAGTTGTGACATTTTTTCTTCTCCTTCATTAATAGCAGGGAAAGCAGAGCTTCTTTTTAATGGTAGTGTAGTGGTTGATGATACATCAAGTATTAAATAATTTTGACTTTGTTGGGAACTCCTTTTGCTAGTTAACCTTAGTGCCTTTCAAACATTCCAGGCCCGGACTTTTACAGTTACCTAGCTGGTGTTAAAAACCCATTATGATAAGTAGAGGGTGGGGAAGTGAGTGTAACGCTTTGCTGCGTTTTCTTTCAGTGTTATGATAATTTGTCATTTTTTTCCTGTCATTCCTCAGAAGTTCAGTTTCCCAACAAGATTGCCCCTTTCTTTGAGAGATGGCTACTTGGCCTGTTATAAGAATATATGAGTGAGGGTGGATTCCTAATGTGTCTCAGGGTCTCTTGCTTTTACCATTTTTCTTGAGGCCAGACTTGCAAACAGTGAATCTACAAGTACAGTAATAAGTGTGTATATATATATATATATATATATATATATATATATATATGTATGTATATGGGTCTACTTGATATGGTCGACATTTCACATTGTCGAAATTCATATCGCAGAGATCATATGATCAACATTTGAAATGTCGATCATACAAGTAGAACATAAAAAAAAAAAACTTAGCTTAATGCTGCTAGCAGGGGGGGCTCCGAACCCCACACCTCCCGGAACTTAAATTTACCAACTCTGAGATCGCACTACAGTGTGGAAGTGGAAATCTTTCCATTCTGCATTGTAGGGAGATGACGGTTCCCCATGGTCAACATTTCAAATGTCGATCATATGGTCTCGGCCATATGAATGTCGACATTGTGAAATATCGACCATTCGAAGGGAACCCATATACATATATATATATACATATATATATATATATATATATATATATATATATGCATGCACACACACACACACACACACACACACAGTGGATATAAAAAGTTTAAATGACAGGTTTTTGTGATATAAAAAAATGAGACCACAATAAATCATTTCCAAACTTTTCCCACCTGTAATGTGACCTATAGCCTGTACAATGCAATTGAAAAACAAACAAACCTGTTATGGGAAAAAATATATAAAATAAAAAACTTACAATACGCTGGTTGCATAAGTGTGCACACCCTTAAACTAATACTTTTTTGTGTGCATCCCCTTAAACTAATACTTTGTTGAAGCACCTTTTGATTTAATTACAACATTCAGTCTTCTTGGGTAGGAGTCTATCAGCATGTCACATCTTGTCCTGGCAATATTTGCCCATTCTTCCTTGCAAAAGCGCTCCAAATCTTTTAGATTGTGAGGGCATCTCCTGTGCACAGCCCTCTTCAGGTCACCCCACAGATTTTCTATTGGATTTAGGTATTGGCTCTGGCTGGGCCCTTGCAAAACTTTAATTTTTTTTTATGGTGAAGCCATTCTTTTGTTGATTTGGATATATGCTTGGGGTCATTGTCGTGTTGAAAGGTGAAATTCCTCTTCATCTTCAGCTTTCTAGTAGATGCCTGAAGGTTTTAGGCCAAAAGTGACTGGTATTTGGAACTGTTCATAATTCCCTCCACCTTGACTAAAGCCCCAGTTCCAGTTGAAGAAAAGCAACCCCAACGCATGATACTGCCACCACCATGCTTCACCGTGGGGATAGTGTTCTTTTGGTGATGCAGTGTTGTTTTTGCGCCAAACATACCTTTTGGAATTGTGGCCAAAAAGTTCAACCTCGGTCTTATCAGACCATAACGCACTTTCCCACATGCTTTTGGGAGTTTTGATGTATTGTTTTGTAAATTTTAGCTGGACCTGGCTGTTTTTCTGCGTAAAAAAAGTTTCCGTCTTGCAACCCTACCCCATAATCCAGACATATGGAGAATACAGCAGATTGTTGTTACATGTAGTACACAACCAGTATTTACCAGAAATTCCTGCAGCTCCTTCAGTGTTGCTGTAGGTCTCTTTGCAGCCTCCCTGACCAGTTTTCGTCTTGTCCGTTAATCAATTATGGAGGGATGTCTAGTTCTTTGCAACATCACTTAGTTTAAAGGTGTGCACACACAACAAAGTATTAGTCTAAGGGTGTGCACACTTATGCAACCAGCGTATTGTACATTTTTTATTTTTTATATTTTTTACCCTAAAAGATGTGTTTGTTTTTCAATTGAATTGTACAGGTTATAGGTCACATTAAAGTTGGGAAAAGTTTTGAAATGATTTATTGTAATCTCATTTTTTATATCACAAAAACCTGGCATTTTAACAGGGGTGTGTAAACGTTTTATATCCACAGTATATACACGCACACATAATAAGATACATGCTCCCCTTCACACACACACACACACACACACACACACACACACACACACACACACACACACACACACACACACATGTAAATATGTGTCTGTGTGTGTGTACGTATTTAAAAGATGCGTAGGTAGTAGATACATATATAAAAACATAATATACGAAGCATTTTTGCAGGCAAGCTGGAAATTCATGCATATCCGCATGGTCAAGCATAACACACTCTCACTCACACTCACAGAGAGATATATCCACAATATTCAGGCTTTCTGAGTTTAATGCCAAATACCAGTAATGAAAGGTAGGTATGCTAACTGGAATGTTCATAATGTGTAATAGCAGCGTGCCCAGATTTAAACAAAATTTAAAAAAGAAACATGTAAAAAATATTTTGTGAATGTTGGATAGTACTTCATTCAATATTTAGGAGTACACACCTAAATGCTCTGAGTTACTTTTCAGATCTATAACATAAAGTGTTAAGAACATTAAGGCAAACAGGAGTCATGTGTTGGGTTCTTTATTTTTTGAATATAAAGTGACAGAAATAATTTCCAATAGAAAAAAGATTCTTCCACTATTTACACATTTTGTACAATACAACATTTGTTTTAATGCATTGTTGAAACAATCGCAAATTGGAAGTATATACACAGCAAAATTTGTTTTCCAAAAAGAACAGTTCATTCATTTACACTTGTTATGGTTAGCACACCACAAATAATGAAACTGAGAAACAAAAATGGCAAAGGAGTTACAAACATTCCTGTCCACCATTGTTTTAAAATATAGATTTTTTTACATGTGACAAGTTGCACTGCATTGGAATAATGTAATGTCAAAACCTGCACAGTTTATAATGTGTGCAGAGGTCATGTGAGATACATGAAAAAGTAATTTTTTTATTTTTTATTTTTTAATTTTTTTAATTTTTTAGTGAATGAAGCTTTTTGAAAAGGTACAGGCACTGGATGCATTTATCAAATACAATGAACTAGATGGTCTAGTTGTTAAACTACAATCTCAAACAGTGTGGCAGTGAAAACATAAAATACAAGGCATCCAGTAGCTCCATAATTTTCTCTCTAAAAAATGAAATATGACTATCAAAGCTTCTCTTTCAAAGTAAATATAAATAATACAGCAGTGCACTTTGTTAATCAAACAAGATTTGTCCCATCCTCCTTTTTTAAAGCAAGTGGCAAATAGATCTGATTGTTTTTTTTTTAATTTGATCATTGTTGCAACCAATTGTTGTGATGTAAAGAGTATGATAAATAAAAACAGGAGACCTCTGTGCTAACAAGTGCATACATTTAGTGGTTCTTGTGTTACAGTCTCACGTAATGGTATGTATCAAGGACTATACCATAACATCAAGAACAACTTGAAGGAGCACACGTGTTGCACTGTAAATGAGGGTAAACATCTGTTCAGGCAGATCCATTGTTATGTCAGCCACCCCGCTCTGCTGAGTAAGAAGGAAGTTACAATTAAATAGGAATAGTACACACATTTCCACTGAATATAATTTATATGTGTTAGGCCCAATACCATTTGAGTCTAATAATGGAAAAAATATGTAATGACATACTTCAGAAAACCTAATGACAGTTTTGTGTAGCAAAAATAAATCTTAGAAGCTGTTACTTTTCTTACTGATCATTTTTTTGTTTTTTAATGTTGCTCGTAATTTGGGCCTTAGTGACATCACTGACCCATCTGGGCCTTTTCTTTTGCTTTTGACCTAAATAATGATCATACTGTTCCATAGCTGACAGGTGAAAGGAGTGTGAATGTTATACCCAAAGGGCTGTATGCTCGTTATCAGGAGTTACTGACTTGCCTCCTTAGTACTGACATTCAGACAGTGACTATGGCTATGTGATTTTGATAGGTAAGAATATTGATGATAATTATGGCTTTCCAAAGCCCCAATTCTGCCACTGCATTTTGGGAAAATTTAAATTCTTCAGTGAACTTTATTTACCAGATTGCTTTTAAGTAAATGTGGCAAAGTAAAACATGTTTAGGCTTTACATAACAGCCTGACACGAACAAAAGTGACAGCAGCTACAGCTGATACAGTTTCTTAACATTTTGCTTGGTTTAAGCACAGTATTACTATGCAATATGTAAGGCTAAAACAACATATATATGTTAGAGGGATTTGTTTTCTCTCTCTTCATGACACATACAAGTTTGCTTTCCACTGTAGTGGCTTGCCAAACATTGGTGGCAACGCAAGTTAGTAGTATTTGGAAAACTTCAAAAGGTTAATCTGAAATTACTGATGAGAGCTATAGAAAACAGATGCTTCCAATGTCACAAACCATAAAAACATCTGCTATAATAATAGAAAAAAGTGTTTGGACTCCTTCAGTAGCATATCATTACAGGTGCTTTCTATTTTATTGTCTACATTTCTTGTTAAAATAGAACAGTAATAGGCTAGGTAGCACAGGTAGAAAAACATTTGATATTTTTTGTATATCCATGTGGGTGCCTGGTTAGCTCTGTGTGTCACAATACAGAGTTTCATATTATTAAACTGTTGCTGTTCTGGATTTATGATTTATGAAAGTCTGAAAGAATATTGGAAATTACGCACAAGTATTTGTATTCATGTACTGGTATATAAAACACCTACTGTGTTCCCTGTTTCAGAATGTTCTGTACGCCTCATTTCTGACTGTGAAATTAAAAAAAAAATGTTATAAATATATTTGTTGAATTAAGACTCACTACAGGTGACTGAGTCAGAAACACTCAAAAGAAAATCTGTCATGCAGTCAAGAACTCGAGAGCCTTGTAACCTGGCTGGGCTGCTGCTCATGCTCAAACATGACTTTGGACAAGCAGTCTTGTGGCAGGAGTGCTGCTTATGCTTGAACTCGAATATGAGTTCAAACAAGCAGTGGTGTGGAGGGAGCAGGAGGGCGGCTTTGATTAGGGAGCAGAAGGAGGATTTTAGGGTTAGTTAATGAGAAGGGAATTTAGGGTTAGAAAACGGAACAGAGTTGTTGAGTTAGGGAGCAGGAAAGGAGTTTTAGGTTTATGGAGTGATTGGGAAACTTAGTTTTGGGTTGGGGGCTAGAGGTTTAGGCTTAGGGAGCAGGGTTGGACATTTAGGTTTAGGGAGCAGAAAGTGAGTTTTAGGGTTAGGGAGAGATTGGAGAATTTATGTTTAGGGAGAGGGGTTGGAAATTTAGGTTTAGAGAGTAGAAATGCAATTTTAACAGTAGGGAGAAATCAGGGAATTCAAGTTTAGGGGTGGTTGTAATTTTAGGTTTTCGGTTTTAGGTTCTGGTAAGGTTGTGTGGTTTATAGGATTAGAGCAGGCTAAGCACTTGCTTTTCAGGGCAAGTGGCAGTGAGAAGGTGAATTGGGAGCTGCAAACATGCAAGCACCTGTAGTAGACAGTATAAATTATCCACAAACAGTCTGAGTTAAAATAATATGAATGTTTTTGTTATATTTTGTTACTTATGTCTTGCAAATCTGATTTGACCAAATTAGACTGAACAATTAGTTAGTGTATACTGCTGAATTAATACCAGGAGCACGCGGCAGATCTGAAGTTGTTTTCATTTGGTCTTCAACTTATGGGACACGGATCCGGGATGGATCCTACTCAGCTGCATTTCTCCATTATCGGATCCAAGCTCCTCCCCTATCCATAATGCCCCCGTCTCCTTCCTCCCTTCACATCTCATTTGCCCCGTCTAATATTCGCATCGTGGTCCGTGCTCTAAGTGATTTTTTTTGGGTACGTTTTTAAGTATTTAGCTTATCTTCATCCTTTTCTGTCTCCCCTTTCACTTTTCTTACTTCTTGCTCTCAGGCATCGGTACTCTAGATAAAAAAAAACAAAACTTTTCCTGCTTTCTATTCCTCGCTGCTAAGTCTTGTGTGTGTGTGGGAGAGTGCTTTGCGTTCTCTCTCTCCATCTACATGGTGGAGAGACCCAAATTAGGATTCAGAAAGTGCACAATGTGTGGCCATATGCTTTCTGCAGTGGATGGCCACACTCTTGCGTAGTTTGCTTGGGGGTCCAGCACCTCAATTCCTCCTGTTTGAACTGCATGGGGTTCAGTCCCCACTCATTGATCGACAGGAGGAATAAGCTCATCCTTAAGGGCCTCCTCCCTCCACCCTCGGCAGAGGCCCAAGCTGCTTCAGTGGCTTCTACTGCTGCTACTGCTTCCTCCACCCCAGTCTCTTGGACTCAACTTCCCGCCAATAAGACCGGGGACAGAAAGAAGAGTAAACATAGGGATTGGGATAAGCCGAGGGAGCGGTCTCCCAACCACTCCTCCTCGGCCGAGCCTGCAGCAAAATCTCACCCGGCGGCTAGCTCG
Organism: Protopterus annectens; assembly: GCF_019279795.1. Classification (NCBI taxonomy): domain Eukaryota; kingdom Metazoa; phylum Chordata; order Ceratodontiformes; family Protopteridae; genus Protopterus; species Protopterus annectens. Next base: position 155,448,880 of record NC_056726.1, read on the forward strand.
GGTTCCCCCAGCTTCATTCCCCTTGCTTCTCCCCAGTGCTGGAAGTAGCTTGGGTCCACTCCCCAGTGTCAGACTCCCCACACCCCCTCTCGAGGCCGGTGTCGCTGGCCTCTTCCTCCAGGTCCACCCACAGCCTTACCAAAGCCGAGGTGGACAGGATGATGCAGAGATTTATCCTCATGGAGATTCATATGGGAATCTTGCCTGCCCTCTCCCCCTCTGGGGTTGGGGGCATGCAGTCTGCCTTTGTCCAGATCACTCTTTCTCCAATCTGATCCCCGGTTTTGGAGTATTTGGGTCCGAGGCCCCTCGGTGTCAAGGTGTCAGAGCCGATGATACCCCGTACATTGACACCGGCCATTGCCCTGAGTGGGTCAGCTCCATCAAGCTCAGAGCCAACCAGCTCTCAGAGCTGTGACCTTGGTGCCAGATCCAATGCGGTGGTATCGGCCTCATGTTTTTCAAAGCCGAGCTGTCCACTTGGAGTCTCGGCTCCTGGCGGTTCGGCTCTGGCTCTCCCATTGGTTCAGAGGATTATGGACCTGGTCACAGTCTCAGCTCCAAGGGTGCCTTCCTCTGCTTTTGACGAGGTGGAGAGGGTTCTCTCGGTTCCATTGAGACCGTTGACACTTTCGTTCTCGGAGTCCATCCTGGCTCCCTCTGTATCTGGTCCAGATTCCACCATCCTGGCCACTCAGGGACAGCCTGCTGCCTGTCTTCCTCAGGGAGTTCCCTCACGGGAAAAGATTGACGTTTTTGATTCCTCCCCAGAGACTCTCCCTGAGGAGGTTCCTTGAAAACACACATGTAAAAGGAGACATGTAGACTCCCCGTCAGTGTCTCTCATGGAGAATACTGACTTGGAGGAAGAGAAGGGATCCCCCCAGTCACCCCCTAGAGGATGTCTCCTTTGGAGACATCATGGAGATCTTTCACCAGTGAGGGGGGTGGTCTGCCCAAAAACCCAACCCTGATGAGCCGGTGTTCCTGGAGGCATTTGACACAGGACCCTCTACATCCTGCATGTCCCCTTCCACAGATTCCCTGGTGGATCTTGTTACATCTTGGGCGTGGAAGGAGCCCAACATGGGCGAGACTATCCCCAAATGCCTTGATAAAATTCTCAGTGCCCCATCGGATAGACCGCACTGGATGAAGGGATCTCCTGTTGATGCCATGGTGGTGGTAGCCAAGACCAAGAAGGAGCTCATGCAGGAGAGCTCCATGGTCCACCCGCTGGACCGAAAGTCCAGGACCATGTACCATTTTGGGAAGCGGGTCTACGCTTCAGCAACATTTTTGGTATATGTGCTGAACTACATGGCATATGAGATTAGACTTCAGTAAGACCTACCTAAAGAGGTTGCTGAGTCTACCCCAGAGTCCATGTTGGCAGAGGATAAAAAGCTTTCCTCCTCATGGATGGCCACCCTCACCTCCATTGCCAACACCTCTTTGTGGCTTCTGTGTCATGCTACTGAGGGCATCGCTATAGCTGCAGGAACAGGCATTGCCATCAGGTGTCATGCCTGGCTCTGACTCTGTGCCTTCTTGGAGCCCTTTAAGGGATCCTTTACAAATGCCCCATACGATGATTACACTCTCTTTGGAAAGTCGGTAAGTGACACATTGGTCCAGAGTGAGAAGGATTGGAAGACTCTGTCTGCCATCAGAATTCGCTTTTCAACCCCTCAATGAACCTTCTCCAGAAATCAGCAAGGGGAAAAGAAGATATGGTTCCGGAAGTCCCAGGACACTCAGGACTCGCCTTCCCCCAAAGGTAGAGTGAGATTTAGCAGACCTTGTGGCAAAGGGGGTCCGTGGAACCAAGAGTCTTGGGATTCCTTCCCAGACAAGCCTGTGCAGCATCCCCAAATGGTTGCCCGGCTGCTTGTGTCTGGAGGCAGTTGGGGGATGACTTTCACTACACCCAATGGCCTGAGAGTCTATCATAGACAATCACTGGGTGTTGCAGATCTTATCCAGAGGATATTCAATTCCCTTCATTCATACACCACTCCCTCCCAGATACCTCCTGGACATTCCATCCGTGGAAAGGGAGGAGGCAGCAGTGGAAATTTCCAAGCTTCTTGAAAAGTGAGTCATCCAGCCCAGCCCCCCAGATCAGTCTGGATTAGGCATCTATTCCAGATTCTTTATAGTGCCAAAGAAGACGGGGGACTTAAAGCCCATTCTGAATCTTTCAACCTTAAGTTAATCGGTTGCCAAGATGAAATTCCGGACGGTCACTCTCCAGTCTGTCCTGCCTTTCTTACAGGAGAAGGACTGGATGTGCTTGGTAGACCTTCAGGATGTGTACTACCACATCAAAATGGGCAGATGCTCTCAGAGGTTCCTCCACTTCTGGCTGGGGAACAATCATTAACCATTCAGAGTGCTACCCTTTGGTCCAAACACAGCCCCCAGGGTACTCACCAAAGTGGTGACAGTGGTAGTGCTCACCTGTGGCCACAGGATTTCCAGGTCTTCCCCTACCTGGATGATTGGCTCCTTTCTGCCCCCTCCAGGCATCGACTCTGCCAAGCCAGGGATTCCATTCTCCAGAAAGCCCACCAGTTGGGCATAACCATAAATCTCAACAAATCCCTGTTGAATCCGGTTCAAGTTCTGGAGTTCATTGGAGCTTGGTTGGATGCTGTTCAGACCAAGGTTTTTTTAAATCCAAACAAACTTCAGTCCCTCAAACACCATGTCTTGTCTATCCTTCAGGCTCAATCACCTACAGCGGAATTGGTCTTATGGACATTGGGGTCCATGGTGGGCACAATCACACTCATGCCCACAGTTCGGCTGCACATGAGGGTGATTCAGTGGACTCTTGCGCCCCAGTGGTCTCTTCTAGATCTACCATTGTCCCATCATGTTAGTTTGTCTTGGACATACAGGGATACTCTTCTATGGTAGATTCAATCTCCGGATTTTCATCGTGGTTGACCATTTATTCTTCATGCCCCACTGACCACGGTGACCACAGACACCTCCCTACTCGGGTGGGGGGCATTGCTTAGGAAGGACAGTCCATGGCACTTGGTCTCCCCTAGGGACTTGATTGCATATCAAAGTCCTGGAGATGAGTGTGGTGCTCCTAGCATTGCAAGCTTTTCATGGCCATCTTTCACTTGGGACGATTGCCATCAAGACAGACAATATGTCTGTAGTCTAGTACATCAATAAGTAAGGGGGAACCAGGTCTTATCCCCTGTGTCGTAAAGCCATGAGAGTGTGGGAGTGGGCAATCTCCACTGGCCTTTTTCTGGTGGCAGCACACATTTCAGGGAGGTCCAACATCCTAGTGGTCAAGCTCAGCAGGTCTATCCTGATGCCTTAAGAGTGGTCGCTCTGAATCCTTTGGTAGTGAAACAGATCTTTCTAAAGTGGGGTCAGCCTTGCTGCGATCTCTTTGCCTCTCCTTCCAATGTGAAGTGCAGTGAGTTTTTCACTCTGAACCCTCCACCAGTGGTCCCCAGAGATGCTCTGGTTCATGCTTGGCCTTCCGGTCTTCTGTTTGCTTATCCTCCTCTTCCTCTTATCCTGAAATTCCTTCAGAAAGCTCAGTGACTGGGGAGTTCAGTCATCCTCATTGCCCTATTCTTGCCTCACCAAGTATATTACCCTTCCCTTTGGTCTTATGTAGTGTGTGTCCTCCCTGGACATTACATCCAGATCTGATCTCTCATTCCTTAGGGATTCTTCACCCAGATCTGGTCAGTCTGAAGCTCATCGCTTGGCTGCTCCAATTCCCATGAACAAAATCTTTCCATAAGTCTGACCAACTCTTTGTCTCTACGCTAAGGCCTTTTTAGGGAAACCTGTATTGAAGGTCACCATTGCTAGCTGGATCTCTCAGTGCATAATTCTGGCATATTCAGCAAAGGGATTATCTCCACCAGATCACATTAAGGCACATTCTACTAGATCTATGGCTACTTCAGCTGCCTTCTGGTCAAGAGTTTCATTGGATGAGATCTTCTCTGCAGCTACATGAGCATCTTTGCATACTTTCATTTCCCACTACAAGTTGGATGTTCTATCTAGAAGCAGGGTGTCCTTTGGCTCCGCCATGCTTTGAAATATCCTTCCATGAGGGGCTCCTAGGAGTTTGGTAGCTGGGGACTCTGTCCCACAGGTTGAAGACCAAATGAAAACAACTTCAGATAAAGAAGTTATGTACTCACCGTAATATTCCATCTGAGTTATTGCATTTCATTTGTCTTCAACCATCCCTACCTCCTTCTCCCTGCCTTACGTGGGTTGTGTGGTGGTCTGTCTGGAAAAGACATGGCCTTTTCTTTGGCATAACTGGTTATTTCTTATAATACTATATGGGTTATTGTGCCAAGGGTAAGGCATTGAGTCAGGTTGGGATGCTATGGTGGGCAGCAAACTCAATTTGAAGGGAGGAAGGAGACAGGGGCATTATGGTAGGGGAGGAGCTTGGAGCTCGGATTCGATGCTGGAGAAATGCAGCTGAGTCAGATCCATCCTGGATCCGTGTCCCACAGGTTGAAGACAAATGAAAAGCAACAACTCAGATGGAATGCTATAATGACTACATCTTTTTCAGTTCAGAATGTGTCTGGCCACATGGATATGTTGGTTCAAACAGTAATAGAACAGTTATCTTACATTAGTCTTGATGTTTTATTTCAAACATCAAGCTGCAAATAGTATAATCTCAGCTTTGTGTAGATTCTTGTAACAATCTAAATATGCATTTATAATGTTTATACTGTCTAATAAAATGCTGGATTTGACTGGAGGTAGTTAGCGGAGTATTATAATTTTTACTTCTTATTATTAGAGTGTTGAATGTAGTCAGTAACTGAAAATTAACAATTCAGCTGTTAAAACAGTTGTTTGTGATACAGCTCCACTGAAAAATCTACAATATACTATGTAAGCATTTGTTCCAGTGTTAAAAGCATGTTGTCACTTTGGCATTTATAGGGTTCCTTAAGAACTTCGTGCAAGGAACCAGAGTGTGCTATACTCTACTTTTATGTGAAAAAAACATTATTGCTAAAGTAACTGCACTAAGCTGCGTAACAAAGATGTTTACATAATTTTGTTTTGTGCTGCTTTAATGCAAACCACTTAGTATTAGTGATCTAGTTTAACTGTATATGGCTTCCACATTCTGTTAAGTAACAGCATAAAAGATAATTCAATGGATGATGTTATGACCTGTGTTCCTTAAATGGTAGAACAAAAAATGTATTTTTACCCCAAAGTGCTGTAACTGCAGTTTTGAAAATATGAAACAAAATCAACTTTGAAGGAAGTCTCAGAATGTTAGAGTAATTTAACATGACGTTTTTTTTCCATTAAAATTGTTTCTTTGTGTATGTCAGAGAGTATTTACCTTTGAAACCTTCATTCTTATGGGAATTTAGCAACTGTTTTTTTAGTATGAGATCTTACACAGAGCATCCCTGCTATCATTTGTTTGAATACAGGTATGACAGAATGCAAATATATGGATTATATAAAGACTATTAATGTAGAATGATGTACACTGATATTCATATACCAGTACACTGTCTTAAAATACAATCTAAGGAGTAGGAGTAGTGCATTAGGTTTATCCACAGGGTTAAATTAGTTAATTCAGTGGAATTGTATGCAAACAAATTATGCCAGTATAGTAACTGTTTTGGTTTAACCAAAAAAGAAGAACTATAGTCTAATCTATAATCAACACAATAATCTCAGGTCAGTGGTTTAAAAATTAATCCACCATGTACAAAAATATAACTTTGAATTCTAGTTTATTATGAGTGTGCACCACAAATGAAGAAAGGTATTAGGAATTTTCTTTTTAGCTCTGTATTTCTGTTAATGCCAAGAAAGGTGTAGTGTCACAAGCAGCAAAGCAAACTGCTTCTTTTAGTCACTGTAACATGTCACAGTAGTCTGAAACATTTTTAAAGGAGATCTCAAAAACTGTAAAAGGTGAAGAATGTTGATGAAAGCCTGGGAAAAGGGAAGGGGGCTAAAGAAGGTATGAGACTGATTTTCTGAATAGTGCAATAATGTCACAGCAGTTTCATCAGAAAACAAACCGGAATTGTAGTGCATCACTCTACTTCCACTAGAGAAAAATATGCTATGAACTGCATTTAACAGCATCAAATTAAAACCCACCAAGAGGTATAAAGACTAATAAATTCCGGGGTGGGTGAATAATTTCCTTGCACCCAAGCTGTACAACTGTATAGACACTTTATATAAGGAGGGAGGAAAACAGCCCACCTTGTTCAAAATTTACACACATATAAACAACAGAGAATGCTACTGAGGTCCATAAATACATATTGCAGAACATTGTCTTTTTATAACACACCCTGTTTCATTTGTTTTAAATAAATGTATACTGAAGAGAAAGCAAAATGTGTTTGTCTTTCAAATATTAACTTATTGTAAACATTGAAAGTTAGCATTCTTGACAAAACACAAAATATTAGATGCATTTTTACAGTTATCATCTCCGCCCTCTCCTGCTTTGCACTCTGTACACAAGATCGCTATATTGTGATGGTTGCACAGTGGTAACTGTGACACCATCTCAGCCCTTATCTGGCACCCAGGTTAAGTCACAATCAGTACCATTTAATCTGTATAACTGGAGCCCTAGCCACAAGACATCATAAATTTGTGTGGAGAAAAGAGGTAAGGTTCAGTTGTGCCATAAAAATGATATTCCACTTAAAATATTACACTTCAGCCTTGTCTGGAATTCAGAATGTTTTTCTTATTTCTAAGTGTTTCTGATTTTTTTCCTCCTCTTCTTTTTGTCTTCTCACAAAAGCATATCATAGGTCTGCATGGAATATTCTGTCTGCTTTTAGTGAAGACTCCGTGCACAATGAATTAAACAACCACAAACTATTAATGGACGTAGGAGACATGCAGATATTTGTGTAAAACACTGTTGCAAGTATAGAGTCATGATTTATTTAATTATAGTCACCCATCCCTAACATGATATGGCATTTTTTCCATAAATGTACATTTTAAATCCAAGTGATTATGAAATAACTGGACGTTTTCTTATAGTTCACAAGCATATACATTGGACTGAAATTATTTTTCTGTATCTTCCACATTTCACCTGTCCCTCCTGATCAGTGGCTTAATTGCCTCATAGTTTGCTAATTACATTGGTCTAGTTCTGCAGAAGTTGAGTAACTTCCATGAAGAATTAATGCATCTATTTCCTATAGGAGAATTTGCCATTGTACAGGGCATAGTTCCAGATGATGCCTCATATTGTGTCTCCATTGCAGGGTTGCAAGAGAAGTTATAATGTGTATGAATGTGTACTGTCAATGCATATACACACAGAGATATTCATTCATTATTTATTAGTTAGACACTGTAAAATTAGTAAAGATTTTTCTAAAATTATTTTCTGTTTAGTCATAATTTAATTTTTTCCAAAAAAAAAGTATGTATTTCCTTCATGTGGAATTATTTTATTTTCTGTCATTCATTTTTCTGGAATCCTGTATTATACTGTCATACTAATATTGTATATTTTTATACTTAAAAAATTGGTAAGCATTTTAAGGTGTAGTTGCAACACACTGAGAAGTCCACTTAAATACATTTTACCAAATGACTTTTAGTTGACCTAGCTGTAGAAATATCAGGACTTTTGTAACTCATCTGAAGTGATTTCTTCTCTTTTTTTATTACAACTGCATAGCTGACTGTAATTAAAGTGAACTGAAAGGTGCATCATATTACATGGACAATGTTACCATTGCAGCCTGTAATATTCCCTATTGATGGATCCGGTCAGCTGTCCACTTTGCATGTATTGTTGTACAAAACAGTTAACAAAACATGCCTTGATTCCTAAACTCAAGTCAAGGTTCTCAGATATGCATGCATTACAATTTGTACATAATTATTTCAGCAATATAGTTTTATTTTATAGAATGAGAATCTTTAATTAACTTATGATGAGTGCTGGAAGTATGCCCTGGCACCCTGTGATCCTGAATTTGATTAAGTGGGTAATCAGAGAATGAACAAAAGTGTTAACATGTGCCTTAGAAGGTAGAAAGTAAGATAATGGAATTAAATCTTCCAGTTTATGTAAGATGATGTGATGCTAGTAAAACTGTTCTGTACTAGATTTGGCTATTATGTTGGACCTGGAAACTGTAGCAGGTTCACGTCTTACTGTTCAGTATGGTGTGATACTGTTGACCTTTGTAGAAGAAAGCATTTACTGGATTAGACATACATGTTACACTGTGATTCATTTAGTTTTTGCATGATTTTGGGTTGTTAAGACTGAAAACTGTATTTTTTTTTGTATTTTTCCCCTCTAAGTATTTATACAGGGTGGTAAAAGATGTAAGCTAACATCATTTGCACTGTAGCGGATATAGCCTAATTTTATTTAGACTGTATCACCATTATGAGACGTATCCAGAGTTGATATATCAGCCTAATAATTTTTGTATGCAACTATGTCAGAAGGAAAGAAATGTTTCTTGCACTTATACACTTTGGCCTCAGACATCTTTTAAGTCTTCCTGCTTTGTGAAGCAGTTACTTCTGGTTCATTAATTCGCTGTTACAATGCTTAAACCCAAATTTCATCAAGGAACACTGACTCCTGAATATTGTAGCTTATTTATTGTGTTGTACGCAACTATGCCTTTTTGGTTTTAAAATCATTAATACTGTTTGCTATTACTATCATAATTGGTAGTTCCATAACTTTGATATAGTTTAAGTAATGTACCCTGTTTTAGTATAATTAGATGTAATTAACGTTCTTGCTGAAGGGTCTCTTAATAATTGTAACTGTTGAAGTGACACCCTGACCCCATGTACAACAATGGGAAAAGGGGTTATGGACGGGATGGAATTGTAAATGTGCTTCCATCAGTGCCTGTTATAGTTCATAACTGTATGCCCTGAATACTAGATAAAGTTTTCCCCTCAATAACCTGTAAGCAATGGTGTACAATTTTTCAGTATATCTGAATACAGTAAAATAATGAAGAAATCAAGCTGGTAAACCTTCTCTGTGTCGATCTGAAAAAAATTAATTGAATAATGTTGCAACTGCAGAAAAGTAAATTATGGTCAAGTATTGACCTTATTAAGGTTCTAAATAATTCTGGAAGGTGATTGGATCTCTTGTGGCTATAGTTTTAAACAGGAGCTCTAACTATTTCATTGACCTTGATCTAATGAACCCAATGTGTTCTTTAAATATCAGTCCTTCATGTATTGATATCCCAATGTCTTTTATATGTCATACTTGCTCTGATATTTTATCACGTATTAATACAATAGTGTTAATTACATTTTTACTAAATATCATGAACTCAGCACTTCATTATACTGAAATTGACCCCAGTCATTCTTGACCGATGTCTTATTTTACTTAAGAATTCATTTAGTCTGTAAGTCTTATTCTGATATGACAGTTGTTCCTAAATTACAGTTATCTGCATATGTTGCTAACCAACAATGATAGGACCTCAGGAACAATGAAAATGTTAAATTAAAAGGCACAGGACACTTGAGTGCCTTTTAGATGATTATGTACCTAAGACGGTCATTCTGTGATTCCTGTCTGTTAATTAGTTTGGGACCAATTAATGATATATAATGATGTTATTTTTTATTGAAGATATTATTTCATAGTGAGGAAGAGAATCAAATGCTTTTGTTAAATTCAAGTATACCTCTAAAACTGTGAAACTGTGATTATTACCTACAAAAAGAGAAATCTGTGGTATCCCTTGAAGTCTCAGAAAAACCCAGATGCAACCTATACTGGGTCTAAAACAAACCAAGAAGAAACTTTGCAGTGTGGAGGTTATGATGTTCACTTCCTGAGTTATGTTATGCACTTAGTTCACATAATAAAAGCTGAACTGTAAAATATAACTATAAAATACATGCTACAAAATAATCAAATAGAAAATAGTAAGTAGTCCACAGCTGAGTTAAAATGGAATATCCTTTATTTGTTCCAGTAAAGGGTATTCCATTTTTAACTCAGCTGTGGATTACCTACTATTTGTTTCAATAAAGGATATTCTAAAGTCAACTGTGGACTACCTACTGTTTTCTATTTGATTATTTTGTAGCATGTATTTTACAGTTATACTTTACACTTCGATTTTTATTAAGTGAACTAAGTGGATAGCATAATTTAGGAAGTGAACATCATACCCTTCACACTGAAAAGTTTCTTTTTGGTTTGATTATTACCTTCACATAGTAACATCATAAAATTCTATTAGGTTAATCCTTTCATTTTGTTACATTAATTCAGTCATATGAATTTTGCTAATATACATTTTTCAAAATATTTTCAAGAATAGATTTAAGACTAATAGTTGATAATTTTTACCAAACAAATGTGTCCGCTTTTAAAAATGAGAACCACTATGGAGTTCTTCCACACTTCTTTTTAAAAGAGCATTAATTATATAGTACAGCAAAACTGCATTTATGTTTTTAATTAAATGAACAGTTGAACCACTACTGTCAGATTCCTTACCACTTGGTCTTTTAATAGTCTTGAGAGATGTTCTGATTTCCCTTATCATACTATACAGACATAAAACATTCTTCTTTACCAGGATCATCAGTTCATTAGAATACTGTCCAGATAACTTATAGTTTATTATACCATGACCCCCCCAAAACGTGCACGCTGATTGGCCAGCGTGCCCATTGTAAATCGAGTTATACTAATGGAAAAAGGTCAGGTCGCCCGGACTTTTTTCCATTAGTATAACTCGTTTTTTTAAAACACTGTCTCGCTATGTTAAATGGGTTTAACATAGCGAGACAGCTTTAAAATAAGCAACGGAGATCTCCGTTGCTTATTTTAAAGCTGTCTCGCTATGTTAAACCCATTTAACATAGCGAGACAGTGTTTTAAAAGCAATGGAGAAAGCAAGATCTCCGTTGCTTTTTTTTAGTGTCTCGCTATGTTAAATGAGTTTAACATAGCAAGACAGTTTTAAAATAAGCAACGGAGATGTCCGTTGCTTATTTTAAAACTGTCTCGCTATGTTAAACTCATTTAACATAGCGAGACACTAAAAAAAAGAAACGGAGATCTTGCTTTCTCCGTTGCTTTTGCCCACAGCTCTGATGTACTGCGCAGGCGCGCAGTACATCAGAACTGCCGCGGAAGCCAGACATCTGCGGAAGGGCAGTAAATAGGCATTATACTATGCCATTATTTAAGAAAAGTAATAGTTTCTTTTCTTAAATAATGTCATGGTATAATAGCAATAACCCACTTCTGGGTGTGGGTAATGCTAAATTTACCCACGGTTGGCTTTGTTTGGTCCCTCGGGCTTCGCCCTCGGGACCAAACCACGCCAACCGTGGGTAAATTTAGCATTACCCACACCCAGGCATGGGTTACTGCTATAATAACTTCTTTGGCCATAAGTTTCACATCAGATATACAGTTTTATCCAGTAAAGGCAGACCAGTACACAGAGTAGTTCCTTTTTGTGAATTTACACACAAGTATGCTTTTTTGTTATCCATACTTGTAGCTAATGAATTCTCATACCTAGTCTTCACAGATGTTATTGTTGTCTTAACCTTCTTTGTTGTCTTATTTATTTCATTATAGTATTTTGGAAATATTCTGTATGTTATACTGAATCGTCTTGTATTTTTGGTCTCTCCAGAACAGTATTTTGTTATGTGATGAATTGACATATTTAGACTTCACCATCCTTTCCAGAGTAAAATGTAATTAGATTACAAAATATGAGTATGCTGAAGAAGTCTGAGTTTAGCTGCCTTACTAACATTGGCATTGGTATGCAACTCTTTGCTATTTAGCAGTGCCCCTGGTAGAGATGGGAACTGCATTTTGATAGTTTGATTAGACTAGGGTCAAGATGGCATCATGCAGACATTCTTATAAGAATTATTTTCCTTGGAGCAGATGGTAGCTTTCTCAGCTCCTGCCTAGTTAATAATATAATTAAATCCCAAAATAAACTAGGAAATCAGAGAAAATTATTGATGTTTTAGACAGCATGTTTCAGAAGTGTGGTTGCAATCCATATTTGATTGTTAAACAATAAAATGAAAATGAAAACAAATTAGCAGTATGAAGGTACAAGCAGAGGTACGAAGAAGAATAATAATAAATGTCATCTCTAAAAAGAAGATCATTGGGTGGTATAATAATAAGAATTAGATAGGCATGTGACAGGATAATCAGTGGCAAGTGGGAAAAGATAGTTTAGTAAACTAACCCCCAAGAGCTGTTTTGGTCAGGATGGGAAGGCCGTAACATACATTATTACGTCTATAGCAAAATGTAGGAGCAGGCTTGAAGTTGAGTTATACTACTACATAGCTTATGCTGAGTCCATGTGTTCATTTGTTTCTGTAAATGTTTTCGAAAAAGAGAGAAATATTAGACGATTCCTTGAGAAAAAGTTACAGAGTTCTTGATTTTTAATGCTTGGACTGAAAATGCTGCAATTCTGCTTAACAAGGCACAGTGGGGACTTTTTTAGTGACTGAGAGCTAAATCAATTAAAGTGGAATGACTTAGTAAATGTGTGCAGGAAAACTGTACTGCTGAATGTGGAGAATATCAAAGCTGGATATTTTCATTCATAAGGTGGATATGGTATATTGGAGCTATGCTTCAGACAGAACCACAGACAAAAAGGCAGTCAGGTAGACACAAGTGCACACACACACACACACACACACACACACACACACACACACACACACACACACACACACACACACACACACACACCAGGTTAATGAAAATTACTTCCTGGTTGAATAAAATTTGTTGTGCTACAAATCCTATACCATGTCATCCTTAAACAAATGTTTGTTTAGAAGTTTTTGTTTTTTTTGTTTTTTTTTTCCCTCCCACCTTTCTTTTATTAGTACTAATGGTCCAGCTGTCATGGCCTACCCCATTACTCCCCCCTCCCTTCTATGGCAGAATGGTACAGTCCTGAGGGTCATATAATGTGGTAGTGTATTGCCCTACCTCTGCAGCAGCTCACCTAAGCTCCACAGCCCCCCAGCTGACCATACCTCCTCTGGTGATGTTCTCAGCCTTCACCAGGTATCATCTGGAAATGTCCACGTACCACCTTTCACCCAGGATGGACATTCCCATCCTTCCCTGCTGCTCCTTCAGTCTCCCGGGACACTAATTGAACCTGGGTTGAGTAGGTCATAGTCAGAGTTTTATCCCTGTTTGCTGCCAGATTGGCTAGAAGTAGATTTAATGTATGCAGAAATCCCCATATTTAACAGCTTTGTAACTTAATTGTTTTAATCTCTTGACAACTACCTTGGCAAGTATTCCAACAATATTTTCATAACTAACTGTATCACTTGGCTTGCACAGTTAGGCTTATAAAGGCCCTGGTGGTCGTTGGCCTAATATTTACCTATGAACCTATTAGTATCGGGTCCATAATAATAGACTGCAGATTCTACTATAGATTAATACATAGATAGACATGACAGATAACCTAAACCTACCAACATTTAGATCATCCATCAATGTTCCATTGCTGCCATCTTGATAGAACTGTAGTGACAGATGACTGTGGGTGAACTTAACTGGTACGGGGCAGTCTCTGCAGAAGTAGAATTATGTAAGGAGTTGCTAATGAAATTCATTACTATGTATCCTGCCACAGGGTATGATGTTATACCTGGGGTATTGGTTGTCATTAGGAACTGGGGTGGTGTTGCTGGATGGTGGAAGATCTCTTGTTATGCTACCCTGTGTTTTAGAATCCAGCCCTCTGTTTGTCACACATGTTCTGAAACTTTATTACTGAAGTCATCATGCAATCTGTTCAGATATAATTGTCCTACTTATTCACTTTACATTCTGGAAAAAAATGCTTAACTTGTATTTAACCCAGACTGTCTTTCTTGCATCTTCAGTGTTTGTCTCTCGTTCTGTTACATATCTTATTTGAAAGAAGGACACCCACTGGTAGTCTTTATAGTGCCTTCAGATACCTAAATAATTCATCAGCTACTACTACTCTCCCAACCTTATTTCTTCTAATACATATACACAAGGTTCTTTTATTTTTGTATACTTCTGTTGAAGATTGTCTGCACTCTTTGTTGGCTTTTGGAAAATAACTTTTAAGGAAAAGACATGTAAGTTTGTGTATAAGATGTGTAATTTAATGTCTTATTTGTACATTTTTTTTTTTACTCAGGACTTTTTGCTTCAGATTGTACACACCATAATAACTGTGATACTGGATTCTTTAGCTGCAAACTTTTGTTCTATGCTGTTTTCTGAACACAGCATAAAACCTATGAATCTGACATGTGAAACTTGTATTTAGGAACCGTAAATTGCAAGCAAATGAGAACACAGCAGTTTTCAGTGAAAGACTCTGTTCCCAAAGCTACACAAACTTGCATCCCCCAATTTTGCATTGGTTTTAACAATATGTATATTGCTTTGGCAACTCGACTGCATTAACAGACATGTTTAAAGTTGCACCTCTGAGTCATATACAAAGTTTATGTGACACTGTTCACCCCTCCACACATACATCGATACTTCTTATGTAAACCTTGTAATAGCCATACATGATTGTCTCTACACCTGCTTAACACCCAAACTCCTAACTACAATATTAAGATTTTCTGCCCTTCCAAGTTCATTCCCTCACTTCCATTTCTTTGAATTTCTAAGCACTAATCACAAGATCTGTTATCTATTTGACAAACACACTAATATACCTATTCAGATACTTAATGTTCAACATCTACTAAATGCATACATTTCTCTTATACTGTAGTATAGTTATCTTTATTTCATATCAATGTAATCTAATTAGCAAGTTTGTGTATTCATTCATGTATATTAACTAATGTTTGTTCATGTCAGTTTAAAAATGTTTGTAATATGTTTGAGCTTTTCTCCCAAGAGCCTCCATTGAAAGGGTTTTTTGACTAAACCCAGCCAGACAATCTCAATAACAAATGCAAAATAAAATAAAGTAAAATAAAATTGCAAGCAAACAAGCATGAGTAAAATCGAAAGAGTACAGCAGAACTATACCAAGGGCAACCATGAATGTGAACATTTAGGTTATTATGAAAGACTGAAATATCTGAACTCGTTCAGTGTCATATACAGATATTTAAGAAGACACCTTGTACAGGTATACAGGGCATTTAGAGACAGGAGCTACCTCTGGAATGTACTACTAGAGAATCATAAGAAAACCTCTGTAGGAGATTATATAAGACTGAGAAATGTTATGACTGGTTCTGTAAGACCGCAGCTGATGCATGGAATAGACCACCACATTATATTAAGGCAAGCACTGGTTTAGATAGTTTTAAGAATAATTTGGACATGTTATGGGAGTGATTATTTTGGTATATTTGCAGGCTAGAATGGCATTATTGCCTGTATCTAAAATATTTGTATTTATGTGTGTATATATATATATGGTAAGATAAATGTTCTTGATGTCACAGTGCAGGTATCTTTAGCATTAGTTTATTTTCATTGCTATATTATCTTCCTAACTATTTATATTTGTACGGAAAGGTGACAGAAAGGCAGCTTTGAATTTTCAAGATGTGAGGATCATTTCATTTCTGGACAGTTTTTAAACTAGTATTTTATGGAACAGCTGTACTCTTTAAAAAAATCTGCATATTAACTATCCTTAATGGAGACATCCTTCATTAACATTGCACTATTTTTCAAACACAGACAGTTTTGCTCACTTACAGCTAACTGAAAGAGGTAGATTTCTGTTTCTTAAACTGGCAAACCAGTACAAAATAAATTAAATATTATGGCACAATACATAATGTGGCAATAGTTGAGAATATGATCACCCCATACACACAGAAGCAAATACCATCAACAGTGTAATTTGCATGTGCCCTGATTGCTGCCCCCCTTTTTTTAGAATGCCCTTGATTTTGACTCTTATTTTTGCCCTGTCCCTCATAAAATTTTTTGATGTTCTGGTAAGTTATAGAGAGTTATAGTTAGTCAGTAATGCCAGCCAGTAGACTTTCAGACTCCTCATTATTCAAAAAATGCATTTTAATGTAACACCTGCTGTTCTATTAACTTTTTTAAAGTGAGTTAAAGTACAAATTAAGTAACTCTCCCTGATTTAGGGGTTTTGTCCCCACTTTATTTTGGGTTTTTATACAGAATATCCATAATTAAAGAAGTTGAGAGGTATGTGAAACAGCCAAAATCTTGTCATTTATATATATATATATATATATATATATATATATATTGTGTCTGTGTATATCTACACACACACACACACACACACATATATATATATATATATATAAAATCATCAAAATAACATTTTTTCAGTATAATGTAAAATATTTAACTGTCCTGTGAACTACCAAGTTTAAGTGTTCCACATTTTCTAGATAGAAAAACAACTGCATAAATTTAAAAAAATATATAAAATGCTGGTAAAGAGAGCAAAAATGGTAACAAGACTTACTGGATGTACAGTAATCTGGAATGTTAAAATGTATTTTATGTTATTCAGTGTTATTTATCATGAAAATTAGTTTAAAACGGTGAAAGTTAACATTGTAGACAACAGAGAGTCTTGTAGATGAACATTAATTACTTAACTGAGATAGTGAGTGTTCGTAAGCAACTACTTTTTTGCAGCATGTGCAAATCCATTAGTTTAAAGCTAGCAGACTGTCAATTAAGGTTAATTTACGCAGTACATAATGGATTTGCACATGTCAGCTGCATTAGGAATGCCGAAACCTGACTGAACTGAACTGAAGGTGGATATGTTCTATACATAGTCCCATAAATTCACAATGAGTAATTTATATGTTAAAAACTGAAAACTTAAGCAGTGGATATCATGCTGCAATATAAGTAAGAAAAAATAATAATGGATTTATTTTATTTCTGCTGTGAGGGAAGTCTCCTTGCAGTCTATATCCCTTATTCGTATTTATTTTGTCTGAGATTGGGCAACCTCAGAAAAAAAGAGCAACATATTTTTTATGTATATTTTGAGTTTTGCCCTTTTTCCCAGTTGAAACAGTATCAGAATCTTTGGGTGTGTGGGGTACTCCCCTAGAAAAATGAAAGACCACAGTGGAGCAAGCCCCCTGAAAAAATGAGTTGTTAAGGTTTCTGTTTGCAGACAAAGACATTTTAGTTTATTACTGTTCTTTTTAAATTGACATTGACCGTTATAATACTGAGAAATGCAGCCATCAAATACTTGGCTTCATTAGTATATGATCAAGGAACTGTGATTTCTGACATGTAGATTTAACATAATTTGCTGAAAACAAGAAATTATGTATGATGTATATGTGTGTAATGTAATTATCAGGTCAATGCACTAGGCCATTGAAGAGTTTGAACATCACATAATAGAATTTATATATCTAGTATGACTGGGTCTGTCATTGTTAAGATGAGACTAATGCAGTTGGGTATCAGGACAGCTTGGTCTCTGAAACATTCCCAAACTGTTAAGTTCCTCTCATTTATGAATGGTGCACAACCTTGGACATTCCTTTCCAAGTCTCTTATACCGTGCTTTAATGAATAGCATCAGGAGAGGCAGCATGCATAATGTGATTAACAGTAATGTAAGATGAAGAATTTTGGACATGACAGGACAGGATTTTCTCCTTATTCAGACAAGAGTGGTCATTCAGCAGTTTTCTGAAAATGCAGATGTCACTGCTGTATCTAACCAAAATGGCAGCCTGTTCATTGTTTAAAGGTTTATAAGCAAGAAAAACGAGAAATTAAAGCTGAAAAGTCTACTAATGTGTGTTTATTCCTTTAGGCCTTAGCTATAAAGACAAATTTACCTCATTACATCACATAAGTTTTTCTTTTCAGCTGAGGCATGAAGGAATAAACCCAAACTGGTAGACGTTCAGAGTTAATGAAGACAAGAACATATAGCATTTATCAGGAACATTTTCACATAAACATGCTAATTTACTTTCATGAGCATACAGCTTTGCACCTTTACAAAATGTTGTCATTATTAATCTAAGTTTGTATTATTTCTCATATAGAAAGTTCTCTGAAGTGCTGTGCTTCTGAAATGTAAGGGACATTCTGGATGTCACATTAAATTGTCTTTGCTCCGTATAGTAATTATTTTTCTATGTTATACAAACATTAATTAGCTGCATACAGTAAAATAATTATTTTAGTTGGGATGCTCTGTCAGACATATTGTGCATTCAGAAGTCCAATGATATCAGAAACACCTACTCAGGGCATCTCAAACTGTTGCCAGATTAACGTGCTGGAGGGAGAAGCATGTATCACAAAGAATATCACTTTTACGTAACTGGCTTTCCTTCCACATAACTTGGACAAATGGAGTAGCCACAAATTCATCCCTAATTTACTACCAATGGCTCTGAAGGATAAGGGAAACATCTAAATACCCAACAAATACTTGTGTAGTCTATCTTTAGAGTTTCATTTTTGTATGGCTTTTCTATGAGGATCAGTATATTGCAAACTGTATGGGCTAATAATTACTATAGGAATGCAAGGCTAGGCTTCTTAAGATTTCACAGATCAGTAGCTCAGTTAAGTACCTATGAATGTATTATGTACAAAACTGCTTTCCCCAGTAAGCTCAAAATGTAGTATATATACATTGTTCAAAGAGCTCTACTACATTTACTAGTACACTGATCCAGCTTTGCTACTCGACAGTATAAGCCTTGACTCTAAGTGATTTGGTCACATTGGCTAATATTGATGTGATACACTGAACTCGTGTAAAAATGGGAAGGGGGGAGGAGTCTTTGTTGATGATGATGACGAACCAACATGATAGAATTAAATATTGTTTATTTTATGTATCTCAGCACTCGCATAAATACAATAAGCTGAGACCTAATGGGAGATCTAGTCTTATCACATCATTTCTTGTGATGATTTCCAAGTGCTGAGTTTTGAGACATTCAGTTTCACATGATATTCTTGCATGAAGGAAATTAAATAAAATGCATTTTTACACTGCCGGGCAAAACACCTGTAAAATAGATGAGGACAATTTCCAAAACTGACATGCATGTAGAGTTCAGTAACAGTATTTCTTTTTTCCTCATTCTACCTTATTTTCAGTATTATTATTTAAGACACCATTCTAAACAAGTATTTGAGGAAAATGTACTTTTCCATTATCGGAGCAACAGTTGTAACATGCACGTAATGATCGCACAGCTGCTAGCCCTGAAGTGGTTGTTTTGAAAGAGAAGCGGTTAATACTATTATATATTAGAAAGGCAGGGTTGTGGGAGGCTCATTTCCTGTCTTATAATGTTATTCTTGTCTTGGAAACATGCAAAAATGGAAGAGGTGAGGGAAAAAAGCTAATCTGCTACATCATGAATGTAGTCTCAGCTTAATCTTTCAAAAATGCCTTGTAGTGAAGAGCGTTTTCCTGGGATTTTTTGCAGGACATAATACATATTAACACTTATGAATTAGACATGGCGGTATTATTCTCACCGCAGAATCTGGCATTGCTCCTCCAACATGTACTAATTTTCTTCATAAAACTAGAACAGTTTAATGTTGCATGTATTTTAAATAATCTAATTATGCGTATACAAGGATCATTGTCATTAAGTGTACAGACTACTGTTGGAAGAGCTTTCGTTATGAAAAGTTGCTCTTTGAAACTCAAATGTCTGTCTTTATTACTGGCTTCAGTCATCAATGACTTCCCAGAAAACCACAAAATGTATAAATAGCAAGCTAAAACTATGAGACTGAAATCTGGAGATTCTGCGAAAATCTGTCAGTTTCAGACAAGGGTGGCTTTACAGACTAGCTGTCAGGTATTAAATTTTCGACTGCCAAACAACAACATAAAACCCCGCCCTAGAGTCCCCCCCTCCTTTTCATTCAGCAAAATGGATCTGGGAATGGGAAACTTTTTTCCCTGTATCACGTTTGAATTATCACTGATGTCGTTTTTTCTTTCCTTCTGTTTCATTCTTTTCTTCCTTTTACTCTGATGCACTCTAAGCCGTGGTGGTGCAGCGGTTCGCGTTGTTGCCTCACAGCAAGAGGTTCTCTCATTCGATTCTCGGCTGGAGCTCCTTCTGTGTGGAGTCTGCATGTCCTCCCTGCAGTCGAGTGGTGTTCGAAAGACATGCGTGAATGGGTGCACCTTCGTTGAAGGTTGGGCGTCGAGCTGGCACCTCGGCACCGTAAAAATCAACTGCCAGTCATTAGCGGACCGGAGTTCCGCTGTGGCGACCCCTAACCGGGAAAAGCCGAAAGAAGAAGAACTCTAATGTACTCTTAGTTTCCATTAGTGTTTAATTATTTTGCAGGCGAGCCAGTTGAACAATGCAGGTAGTTTTGAAGTCATGAAAACAAATAACCTATACAAAAACAAGTTGAATTGTTTAGATCCCAGAGGTTTCAGAGAAGGTAGTTTAACTGTTAACTAAAGTGGGTCTAACTGTATAGTTTCGAATCACAGGGCTTTAAGTAAGGTACTTCAGATTTAGTTAATGCTGCAGCTTAACATTTGCCTAGTTGATACTTCCTTTGAGGTCATAACAACCTGTATTTCTCAGTGGGATGATCTTTCTCTTTCAAAACAACCGCTTCAAGGCTAACAGCTGTGCGATCATTGTGTGCGCCTGCTACCGCGTTAGAACTGTTGCCCAGATAACGAAAAACTACATAGGAATTTAATAGTTGTGGCTTGGTGGTCTTACAAGTTTCTCTTTGAATACCAGATCTTTTAGGGAAAGTGAAAGAAAATACATTTGATGAAAATCATAAAATAGGAAACTAAAGTGTTTTAGCACCATACAAGAGGATACCTCCTATATGCACAACTTAATTGCAACTTTTCTTGGGTCATCATATTCGATACATCTAAGTTTAAGATTCTGTTCCCATGATGCAGCAGTTTCATGGAATTTCATTTCTTTTAAGGAAATGATACTCTATGAACATTTTGTTTGCATGTAGTGTAACTGGTTTATCAGTTGAATAGTCTTTATAAAACTGTGGGAAGTGTGTCAGACATATATTGAAGCTGAGACACACACACACACACACACACACACACACACACACACACACACACACACACACACACACACACACTTGTAACTGCTGGGGCTGTCATTTGCTCTACTTTATTTTTCCATGCTCACTAACCATGACGAGAAAAAAAAAGAACTGGTTCATTTGCAACTATTGCTGTTACTGCAGTTCCTGTTGTTAATTTTTTCCCTTATTCTCATTAAGTGCATAATGAATGGAAGGAAGATAGATGCTTGTAATAGCTGCAGCAGTTTCTTTTGTTAATACTGTTTAACTTAATTTAATTTTTTATGCTGAGTAAGTGGGTGTAAACAAGATGGTGGTGCTTTGATTTTTTTTTTAATGTGTGCTAAATGTTTATTTTATACTCTGCCATAACTTGGACATGTTTTTCACCAGGTGTTGCCTGTACATGAATGCTCGTTCTCCATTCGGGTTATCATGGTAGGTGCAGCCCATTATCTTAACAATATTATATGATACAAAGCAGTGCACTGTCTATGTAGAATCTTACTGTCAAAATGAGTGTAAACTTTTAGTTCTGTTCTACATTAGTCATCAGAGTCATGGTATATGAACAGCATCAAAATTCATCAGGATGGGACATGTACAGAATGTTAATAAATGTGTCATGCAAGGCTATGTACCTGCCCTTTTCATAGCAGTGGAAGTGTTTGGGAACAGATGTTTGTCTTTCTGAGGACACCAGACATGACATCCTGTGAACTCACATGTATTTATTATTCTGGTAATACTTGGGGGGGGGTCCTAACTTTTCATGCTGCACTACATCATAGGCTGTTTAGCAGTACATCTGTTCAAGACTGAACTGCCATAAAAAGGAAGTCACGTTTTGTAAAGGTGTTGTGTATTGCCTCCTACATACAGTGGATATAAAAAGTGTACAATCCCCTGTTAAAATGCCAGGTTTTTGTGATATAAAAAATGAGACCACAATAAATAATTTCAAAACTTTTCCCACCTTTAATGTGACCTATAATCTGTACAATTCAATTGAAAAACAAACAAATCTGTTAGGGGGAAACATATAAAAAATAAAAAACGTACAATACTCTGGTTGCATAAGTGTGCACGCCCTTTAACTAATGCTTTGTAGTGTGTGCACATCCTTAAAGTAATACTTTGTTGAAGCACCTTTTGATTTAATTACAGCATTCAGTCTTCTTGGGTACACGCCTGCCATCAATTAAAGAGACTCTGAGTAACTTCAATTAAAGTTCAGCTGTCCTAGTAGGATTATCCTGACATTTACTCAGTTGCCAGCTACAGCAAAAGCCATGGTTCGCAGAGAGCATACAAAGCATCAAAGGGATCTCATTGTTGAAAGGTATCAGTCAGGAGAAGGGTACAAAAAAATTTCTACAGCATTGGATATACCATGGAACATAGTGAAGACTGTCATCAAAAAGTAAAGAAAATATGGGGCAACATTGACGTTGGAAAGAACTGGACATCCCTCCAAAACCGATGAAAAGACAATATGAAAACTGGTCAGGGAGGCCGCCAAGAGACCTACAGCATCACTGAAGGAGCTGCAGGAATTTCTGGCAAGTACTGGTTGGGTACTACATGTGACAACAATCTCCTGTATCCTCCATATGTCTGGACTATGGGGTAGGTTTGCAAGACAGAAGCCTTTTCTTAGACAGAAAAACATCCAGGCCCGGCTAAAATTTGCAAAATAATACATTGTCTCTCAAAAGTATGTGGGAAAATGTGTTATGGTCTGATGAGACCAATGTTGAACTTTTTTGGCCACAATTCCAAAAGGTACATTTGGTGCAAAAACAACATTTCGCATCACCAAAAGAACACCATCCCCATGGTGAAGCATGGTGATGACAGCATCATGCTTTGGGGTTGCTTTTCTTCATCAAGAACTGGGGCTTTAGTCAAGGTGGAGGGAATTATGAACAGTTCCAAATACCAGTCACTTTCGGCCCAAAACCTTCAGGCATCTGCTAGAAAGCTGAAGATGAAGAGGAATTTCACTTTTCAACACAACAATGACCACAAGCATACATCCAAATCAATAAAAGAATGGTTTCACCAGAAGAAAATTAAAGTTTTGGAATGGCCCAGCCAGAGCCCAAACCTCTAAATCCAATAGAAAATCCCAGAGCTAAATCCAATAGAAAATCTGTGGGGTGACCTGAAGAGGGCTGTGCACAAGAGATGCCCTCACAATCTGATAGATTTTGAGTGCTTTTGCAAGGAAGAGTGGGCAAATATTGCCAAGTCAAGATGTGGCATGCTGATAGACTCCAGGAAGACTGAATGCTGTAATTAAATCAAAAGTTGCTTCAATAAAGTATTAGTTTAAGGGAGTACACACTTATGCAACCAGCTTATTGTACGTTTTTTATTTTTTATATATTTTTTTTTCAATTAAACTGTACAGGCTATAGGTCATATTAAAAGTGGGAAAAGTTTTAAAATTATTTATTGTGGTCTCATTTTTTTATATCACAAAAACCTGGCATTTTAACAGGGGTATGTGTACTCTTTTTATATCCACTGTACCTCTTATAATGCTAAAATGCTTGAAAAAGCAAATTATATCTTTTCAGGGTAGAGGGTGTCACAGACAGTGTACTATACATCTTATGGTTGAAGTGCTTAGGAAGGAGGGCTACCTCTTATTAGGGTATGTAACATTGCATGCTGTGCACCCATACCTCTTATATCAGTTCTGTTCAAGAAGGGGGTTACTGTCTTTTCAGGGTGCAGAGTATCCCAAGCTGTGTCCTAGACATTTTGTCATGCTTGAAGTTCCCGGGAAGGGGGTGGCTACTTTTTGTAAGGGTGCTCTGCATTTTTTACTGCCGTACTTACTGTTTTTGTAGTGCATTTGGGACATCAGTTAACACCGAAAGTATTGCATTTGTCTTGCCTTCGTGTACAGTTTCAAGGTCACTGACTTTCTCTTATATATGTACATGCAATTTTTTGTTTACATTCTTCTTCTTGACCTTGGAGCTTACCCTTCCAGCCGCTCTACTGGTCCGTTTATTGCCACTCGTGAGAGCCCTACAAATTATTAAGTCCCTGTACACCAGGGTAAAGTGTACCTGGTGTGGTGTCATCATCAATAAGGAGGAGGATTGGGATATGACATGACATCTTACTACTCCTGTGGACATGCTAATTGGCTTTCAAGGAGTTGACATGTAATGGGTTATTGCAGTGGATGTCCACTCTTCTATGTGTGACATGCTTAGATGGCTCTGTCTCCAACTTGTAGACAAGCACCTCCATGAGAACTTTGGTCTCCAACAGAAATTAAATTCAGAAGAGTACACCCAAAGCTTATGCTTCCCTCTTATTGAGCAGAGCCAGTCAAGCTGAGCATTGTTCTTCCTTTTCTGCCCCCCCCCCCATTAGTTCCAATAGGTGCTTAATGTACAGTTAAGATTGCCAGGGGCTTATTCAGTTGTATTTTGATGGCCACGCCCCTGTAACTGCTATAATTTCGCCGCTGTGGGCAGTTTTCTTCTGTCGACTAGCTGTCCATCTCAACTGAAGTAGTAGTCCTGTGAATACAGTGTAATTTGTCAGTCTGTGTACTGCTTACTGCGTAGGTACATATCATTATTGCAGCATGGGTAGTCTTTGAATTACAAACTGAACTTTTCCCCACATGTAGCTTTACATGAGCAATGCTCAGTGTATGCCATAGGCTAGATTCCAGAAGACTCCATCTCTGAGTAAGTCACTTACACTGAGAGCAGGTCTTTTGGAATCTGACCCCCTGGTTTAAGCCTATTTATAAATGGGCCTTACACTGAAGGACATCACTTACACTGAGAGCAAGTCTTTTTGAATCTGCCCCCGCCCCCACACCATGTAAGCTATAGATAAGATCTTGCACTAAAGGTCGTCACTTACACTGAGAGCAAATCTGTTGGAATCAGGGCAGGCTTTCACTGAAGTCAGTCACTTATATAGACAACGAGTCTGTTGGAATCAGGCCCCATGTCTTTATACTTTGCCGTTATTGTGTAAATATTGAAACTGTGGAGTGAACAGTTAACACTGTTAATGCTTGTGATTTTTCATGAAGGAATTTCTCATATAACTCACTTTCTGCAGCATATTTCTTTAGTTTCAACAGCAAATTTTGAATGCTACATGAAAAGAGAATAAAGTTATATTTTTTTAAGGTCAGAAATCATACTGAATTTTGAGTAGGAAAATTAATATGTTATTCTCCAAGCAGTGATCTACTTAAAATTCTGAGTCTTTAATCTTGATGAAGTTGTAGTCAGCAAAAACATTGAGATCATTCTTCTGACTGATAAAGATATGTGAAGCTAACAGATAAGGTCACGAGATGCACAACAACTATAAAGGTGATTTTCCAGATAGCTGTTGTGATGGCAAAGAAGGAGCCAGAGTATAATAGGTTGGTTAATAAGTTTGCCAGCATTCTTTAGTACTGCATTTGCTAATAAGCATAGTTTTGTTTTTGTTATTTTGTTAATGATTTTGTTGTGTACTTATTTATTATCTGGTAAGGGAACAGTCTTTGTGGGCCTTTTTAAGTTAGACTTAGGCCGTAAGAATAAGGAAAAATAAAAACAAATGCTATGTACAAGGATAAATTAGATTAGATAATAACCTGAAGTTGGGAGGATGGGAAGTCATGGAAACCAAACGAAAACCAAGTGGTTATGGGAGGATTTTGTAAATTCCACACAGATTGCCACTAGAGGTTAAGCTTCAATGTTCATATTATAAGATCGACGTTTGAAAACATCGAACAACATATGGTCGATGTCTTCAAACATCGACCTTATAAAAAGACAAAAAAAAGAAAAAAGTACCCAAATGGGTTTAAGCAGCCCCCACACCCCCCGCTTCTTAAATATACCAACTCTGAGACCGCACTACATTGCAGTAAACAGAAATCTCCCCTTATGGAGATTTCCGTTT
Source organism: Protopterus annectens (assembly GCF_019279795.1). Lineage (NCBI taxonomy): Eukaryota > Metazoa > Chordata > Ceratodontiformes > Protopteridae > Protopterus > Protopterus annectens. Next base: position 155,474,990 of record NC_056726.1, read on the forward strand.
ACACGCTCAAGATTCTGAGCGTTCGATATTCTCGTGACGACAGTGTCAGCTTTCGAGAATATAATATAGACCCGCTTCAGTATATGAATGAGGACTTATGGACTAGCAGTAATGGCCATTGCATCATGATGTTATCTCATGCTTTTGAGCTTTAGAGAAAGTGTCTTTCTCTGCATTACTGTCACATTATTTACTTTGGTAAGTTTAAAATTTTCTGTCCAAAGGACACCATCAATACGGTAAAGATCATAGAATGGAGGCTGAGGAAATGGTTTGAAGAATTTATAATAAAAAAATTAAAAAATGAGACATGATAAATGTGCCCTCTGAAAATTATGCAGGTATGAGCAAAATGGTGTCAGCATATTTAGATGACTTTGCTATGAGGTGTAACTTTGAAAGTTATATGATCCAAATGTCAGAACTAATACACTGTTACAGGCTGGAGAAAAATCATTTAGAAAATTATTAATGGCAGAATTAAAATAAATACATATTCAAGCACATAGGCAGACAGACAAAAATAATACTTATAATTTTTCTTTTTTGAAGGAAATAGATGTACTGAAGAGAAATTAAGAGATTATTCTAATAATTTAGCCACTGAGTTCCAATAAACCTTGTGTTGCTGCTGCATCAGTGACTTGGGTGGAAGAGAGAAAAGTTTGAATGCAATGCCCTTTTGTTCTGCAGACCAACGTAAACATATTCATTTCCCCCATTTACTACTGTGTGATACCTTAAGATACTCAATTTCCAAAACTGAGTGAAATTTTTACAGTCTGGAGTGCTTTATAGCCTTTCTTTCAGTACACTTTATGCCTTCCTTGTACTGTGAACCAGTAACTGAATGTAGCACTAAATACTAATATATGAATATTAGGAAGAAAGATCCACAATGACAAAAGTGCAGATCACACTCCATTTTTAGTTATTATGGTGTGATGATGGATATAGAATGCTTATAATATAATATAATATAATATAATATAGTTAATGAGAAGAAAAACCTTGGGGATGATAACAGAATTTTTTTTTCATCTGTTGCCCACTTCTTTTATAAAATTCAGTTATTTGCAAGACCAACTCTCTGAAAGTCTTCTTAAACAGGAAGTAGTTTCTGTGTTTAACTATTTTCTAGGTGAAACATGATCATATCTAACACCTTTCCTGTCTTTTTTATATACATTAGTAGCTTTTTATGTTTTATTTTATTTGTTTCTTCTATTGGGCACCCTAGAAGCAATGACTGTCTAAGTTAGAACACATAGTAGGCAAATGGAGACTGATAGACACAAACAAAGGACTACAAGGAAAAGGCTGATAGTAGTTTATAACCTTAATCATTTGAGTTAAAGTGATAGCTAAGTTAAAAGTTTGAGCTGTGTACTACCTCCTCAGCAATATCTGCTTACGCAAGGTTGAAGTCTGTGATGACTATTTTGTGGGACTGCATTATGCTCTGCACTGTGATAGGATCTATTTTTTTCTTTTATTTTCTTTTTGTAACTTATTCAACATATGAGGTCAGTAATCCAATAATTCCCTTTCTTTTCATGACATTTGAAATGTGCTGTCGGAGCTGTCAAACTCTAAAGTGTACAGCTAACATTCCCTATCATAGGTTCATAGGTTCATAGGTTCATACTAGGCTATCTGCCCAAGGGCATTTATAAGCCTAGCCCATAGTTATGTGGCTTTCGCCACCCCTTTAGTTTGAATAAAACTATGCCTATTATTTTGCTGTGCCTCTGTCAAGCAGTGACACTGAAGTAATCCCTGGGGTATATCTGCGATCTCCCATCCATTGGTCAAGATTCCTCTTGAACAAGGCCAGCGAGGTGCTCTGCCTCACATGTACCGGGATTTTGTTCCACAGCATAGGGAGTCTCTGGGTGATGAATCTGTCCCTCCAGCACATTCTATTAATAACCGTGTCAAGGTTTAAGTCTCCCGCCTTTGTGGTTCTGAGGGATCTAGATTTTTTGAGGTGAAGCATATTCATCAAATCTGGGTTTGACATGGACTTATATGTCAGGCACAGGTCACCTCTGAGCAAGCGGTATGAGACTGAATAGAGCTGGAGTTCTTTCAGTCGGGCAGCATAAGACATATTTTGAGACCCTTTATCCTTTTGGTGAGGAACTTTGGGGCCTTTCCAGCTGCTGCAGGTGTCGGGTCAGATACATTCCGAATGGGGCATTGTACTCAATCATAGGTCTAATGAGTGATGAGTACAGGGGGACGATGACCTCCCTTGATCTAGATGTGAATCCCTTCATGATCAGGTGGGCAATGTAGAAGGTTTTCCTAACTACTTTAGCAACATGAGTGTCAAACGAAAGGCTACTGTCAACCTGGGTCCCCAGATCCCTGATGACTTCTTCTGTGCTCAGTGCATTGCCACCTATATGGTAGCTAGGGGTAACCTTGTTTTTCCCGAAGGGTATGACTATGCATTTCTTGGCGTTTAACTTTAGGCCATGGCTCTGGCACCAGTTATCCTTTTCTGTGAGGCCCTTCTGAAGGATATCTGTGTCAGATGTGTTTTCGACTATGGCGCCCAGGTTGCAGTCATCTGCAAACTTTGTCAGCCATAACCCTCCTGTGTTTGCTTGTACTTCAGAAAAGTAGATGCCGAACAAGAGTGGACCCAGGACTGAGCCCTGTGGGACACCACTTGTGACAGGCATTGAGTCTGACATGGCTCCAGCAACTCTGACCCTGTGGGTTCTGTCACTTAGCCAGTTTGCAACCCATCTTGTGATGTATGGGTTTACATTCAAGCTGATGAGTTTTTCGATGATACCTGAGTGGGGTATTGTGTCGAAGGCCTTTGCCAGGTCGAGGTAGGCTGTATGGACTGCCTTTCCTCATCAATGGCCTTGGTGACTGTCTCGAAAAAGTCAACCAAGTTTAAAAGGCATGATCTGCCTTTGACAAAGCCAAACTGGGTTGGATCCAAAGTCTGCAAGTTCCCTATGTCTTTATTTATGAGTTCCATTATGATCCTCTCCATGGCTTTGCAGATAAGGCTTGTCAAGCTAATGGGACGGTAATTTCCAGGGTCGGTGGAGGCGCCGCCCTTGTGAAGTGGGACCACAGTCTCCGTGCGCCACTCCTTGGGTACGTATCCTGAGGTGAGGCTAAGATTAAACAGCTGTCCTAACTGCGGGTTTAATTCCTCATTGAGTTCGTGGAGCACACAGCCGGGGACACCATCCGTCCCATGGATGCTGTGTTTTGCCTTGGAGAGCAGTTCTCACCTGGGCGTTGGAGATGTTTGGGGCTACAATCCTCTGGTATAGATATCTCTCCTTTTGGGGAGGGGAGAAGTTTGCACTGAACCTGTCAGCCAGTATGTTGGCAATGTGTGTAGGTTCAGTAATCTTCACATCATTTTGAACTAATTCTCAGCATATCTGGGAGTTTCCTCCTAGGTTTCTAACATAGCTAAAGAAGGCCTTATGATTGTCTTTTGAGTCCTTGGCGATTTTTCTCTCAAAATTTGCCTTGGATGATTTTATGAGAGCTCTTAGTTTTTACTTATAATGATCAAAGGTGTCTTACCTTTCAAGGATTTTGCTCTATCTTGTAGTAGCTTCCTCCTTTTGTTGTAGAGCTTGTTTATGGCTGGGTCCACCAGACTGGACGCTTGCCTTTGGTACAAAGAGTCTTAGTTTTGTTTGGGATTGCCTGATCCATGCAGTCCTGTAGGTGCTGGTAGAAGGCATTTGTAAGTGATTCAGCGGTTTGAGTAATGTTTACCACTGGCTCAGGGGCCTTAAAGGAGACCACACTAGTTTTTAGAAGTATGAAGTCGGCTTTTGAGAAGTTTTTCACTGTGGTCTTTTTTATTTCAAGTGGGGGCGGGATGAGGACCTCCAGCGAGATTAGTTTATGATCTGATCTCACCAGTGAAGGGTATACTTCCGGTGTTGAACATTGTGATCCCATGTTCGTGATGATGAGATCAAGTATGTTTTTTCCTCTTGTGGGGATGGTGACTAGTTGTTCCATGGCATTTGAGTTTATGAACTCCAGGAACCTTTGGGCTAGAGTGTTTGGGCTTGAGTAGTGTTCCCAGTCTATATTAGGGTAGTTGAAATCACCTAGTATGATGGTGTTTGGAGATACATTTATCCCCTCCAATGTTTTCAGGAAGGCCATGTGAGGTTCCTGAGTTTGAGAGGGTGGCCTGTAACCTGCTACAAATTGCAGAGCAATCTTGCCTATGGTTAATTGCACCTGGATGGTCTCCGATGCATCGTGCGTTGCCACCAACCTTGAGGTGTGGGTGTCCTTTATGAATATGGACACCCCCCCTTTCTTGGTGTTGTCCGGATTTTGGGGCCGGAACGCATGATATGAGGTGAAACCTGATAGTGCTGGGGTGCTCTCAGGAGCCTTGAACCAGGTTTCTGTCACAGCACAGACATCGATGTTCTCCATACTGAGAAGGGCCTCGAGTGCGTGCATCTTGAGATTGAGACTTCTGGCATTGAGCAGCATTACCCTTAGTTTTTCCTTTTTTGTGTTCTAGGGTGGTAGGTTTAGAATTTGAGCCTTGCCTAAAAAGGCACTATGGGGTGGCAAGAGCCTTTGCCAATATCCGGAAGCCTAGGGGTGACAGGTGCAAGCCGTCCCTTGCGAAGCAGCGTGGCTTGTCCAGCATGTCATCCCAGGCAGACAGACATATGATCCCCTTTGAATGACACCAGAATTTAAGCCAATTATTAAAGCTGATCATCTTATCACTGTATTGTGGCATCATTCTAGGTGAAGGTAGGATACTGCTCAAGGTCAGGGTCATACCTGCCTGGGCTACATAATCAGAGAGCTCCTCAATGTCTCTTTTCATGTAGTCCAAGGAGGTACGTCTCAGGTCGTTGACACCAGCGTGGACAATGAGTGAGTCGTACTTGTACCTGCTGTTGAGAGACCTGAGTGCTTGCGTTATGTGGCGGATTCTAGCGCCCGACAGGCAGCTTACTGTGACCTTCTCCTTACTCAGTCTGGTGAGCGGGACGTCAGTGTGTCTGACTATGGAGTCACCTATGACAAGTATGTTTGGTGTTGTATTTGGCCTTAAGGGCAGTGACTGCTTTGCACACTGATTTTGTTGTTTATGTGTTGTTTGTGTGGTGTATTGAGTTTGCAGTTGCTTGGGTGTCTGCTTTGGAGGCCTCTGCTGTTTAGGTAAATTTTTACTCAAAGCCTCCGAGTATGTCTTAGTGTGTTTATGTGTTTGATTCAGTGGTGTGGTTGAGTTATGTGAGACTGGTATTGTGGTGTGTGTAGTTGCCTTCTCCTCCTGCCTGGTCTTGCCAGTCCTGAGTTGAGAGAGCTCAGCCTCCAGTCTGGCTAAATAGCTGCATCTCTCACAAGTGTTAGTGTTACGTGGGAGGAGGAGAGGGTTGTCCGTGTACATGAGGCAATTGTAACATTGTCTCAGAATTCCCAGATTCACCAACTGGGCAGGAGAGGACGCCAGCATCTGACCCTTTGACATGCTAGAAAGAATTATGAGTTGGTATGAGACAGAAAAGTAGTGGGCTTAGCAGGGAAGTGGGCACTCCTGGGGGGTTTTACTAGTGAGAGATTTGTATAATGTAGGAGTGCTTGACCTGCAAAGAGAATGCTTATAAGACAAGGGATATGCTTATAAGACAAGTGCTGAGCTTTTTGAGAAGAAAAAGCTATTTGGAACAAGTGCTGCACTTTTTAGTGAAGGTGTAAACTGTTTACGTTCCTAACAGAGCAGTTCTAAGGGAAAAATTGAAGAACAGACTTTCTGGAGCCAGAAAGAGTTTAACCTTGTTTAACCGGCGCTGCCCGATGCTGCTCTAGTGGCAACTCCGCGCTAAAGCACGTTAAAGCGTGCTTGATAGCAGGGGCTGGAAAGATGCAGGAATAGACCCAAAACGGACAATAAAACTACAGTTCCATAAAGGAAGACACAAAGAGGAATCAATTTCTAGGAATATGGCACAGGGATTTCAACAGCTGTGCCCAGAAACTTGATGCGCTACAGGAAATTCTGAACTTATCACCAAACATAACGTTAAATCTGATAATAATATCTCAAAGAGTAACAATATAGCCTTGAGGCCTTACTCAGAATGTAACTTGTCTCACTGTAATAATCAACAGGTGCTCCAAGTTCTCCTTTATCTCCTGTTTCTCTAACAGTATGAGATTGAC